>NW_018406397.1:1009585-1095388 GCF_002113885.1 Mizuhopecten yessoensis
CTCACTTTGAAGGTTGGCTTTCATACACATCAGTATTAAGTTTAGATCAAAAGTTACCTCAAGGTGCATTTACTTTAAACATGACTCGATCAAACAGATTAGAGGAAAGAAGAGAACAGATCGAACTGACAAAGAACTAATGAAGATGGTACAAAGGTGGGCGCCAAGATCCCTCTGGGATCTCTTGTTCAATATATGGAGAAAGATGTGTAAAGAAATAGTTCAGAATATTGAACCTTACTAACAATAAGAAAGGTACCAAATGAAATAATAGGCATTAGATCAAGGTGTTACTGTATATAAACCAGAGACATTAGGTACTGTATGTAAACTTGTGTATTTTTTGCACACTCAAAGTTTAGTGCTTTATCAGATTTTAAGAATTAGTGCATTGATGAGTTACACACTTACAATATATGCATTAGAAAACAAAATATAGGAACTTCAATCATCACCATCCTAATTTAGCTCAAAATTGAAAGGGCAAGAAAAAGTGCTGAAATAAGACTACAACTAAATTATGTTCGTTTACAGTATATCAACTATATACCTGTTATAGGTAGCAGAGAGAGCCATTGGTCAGCTGAAGTCCTTAGAAACATCTGTCCTTGACCTCCACATCACCAAGATGGTGGAGGAGGCCAACATGTTCTGGGCCCGTCAGGAACAGAACATCGCCAAACACCTCATGAAAGACATCATTTCACAACTCCGTAAGGTAAGGAAAACTTTTAAAAGAAGGCTTTTTCAAACAGTATGGAGGTAAATATATGGCAACCTACTGAATTGAAATGCCTCCTAGTTAAAAGGAGGCATCTATAAAAGGTTTGGGTTTCTGTATGCCATAGGTCCACAGAAAGATTAACTTGAATGTTTGGGTTTCTGTATGTCACAGGTCCGCGGAAAGATTAACTTGAATGTTTGGGTTTCTGTATGTCACAGGTCCGCGGAAAGATTAACTTGAATGTTTGGGTTTCTGTATGTCACAGGTCCACAGAAAGATTAACTTGAATGTTTGGGTTTCTGTATGTAACAGGTCCGCAGGGACAGCAAGGATGCTGCCAAGTACTATGCGAAAGTGCTTTGTATATACGGTAACTGGCTGGCAGAAACAAGATCGGAGAACGCAAACGTCATCATGGAAGAATACCTGGAAAAGGTAAAACCTTCATCTTCAGTGTATAAAAAATCGTAGAGATGTCTAAATATTACAATAGAATGATATTAAATCAGTGGCAGGACATTTCTCTCTCTTAGATCCACAACTGAAATCTTATACAAACTACATATAACTGTTGTGTAGTTTGATTGCTAGTGCATTTTCTGGGTGGAATAACATTATTCACTGACTAGCCTGTTTATCATTACATATTTGGAGAGTGATTTTGTATGTAGCTTTAATCTTAGTCTCATTACCTTATAATATCATCATGTGATCGTCATTTGATCTTGCTTCGTTGTCACATAACCTTCATTTTACCATGTTTCACAAGCCAGTGATATTTTTTTAATCTTGTATTGAAACCTATGATCTTTGTTTTAACTTGTAGCAGAATCACCTGACCTTCATTTGATTTTTATCATGATCATGTACAGGTAGCCATCATTTGACATTGTATTGTAATCTTGTGACCATTGATTGACCTTGTAGGCCGTTGCTATGTTGGATGAGGCTGGCATCAAGGACGACGTAGCGTTGGACTCGTACCTTGCGCTAGCCCGCTACGCAGACAGCCAGTATCAACATATTGTCAATTACATGAAGTCCAGCACATTTGAAGCCAAACAGAATCTCTTCAAGAAGGCTCAACAAGAAATAGAGTCTTTAAAACAAGTTGGAGATAATTCAAAAGAGTATGTTTCTCCCGAGTTACATGAACATTTCACCTTATCTTCAGGTGTGGTCGATGATGACTAGTCAGATATAGCTACAGTTTAGTAAAACATATGCTTTAATACTGTGAAATCTGTCTAAATAAAAAAACGAAAGACCTGATTTACACAGGTATTTGGATGATGAATGTATAAGTTAAATTACATTGAAGTTTATTCAAAGGGATGTACGCCTGCAAGTTTGGGAGTTAGCCTGCTGTATCCTAATGCAAGTTACCTTAAGAGGCAACAAATGTAGGGCCCTCTGGGGAATCCAGTGTTTTCTTCTATGTCATCTGCTTTCACTCAATCACCCCTGAAATTGCATAATGATCTATTCAAAGCTTTGAATTGGAAGAGTTCAAATGTGTCTTCAGTGATGAATGAGTTAAAAGAGAACATTAAAGAAACAAAAACTAGTCTATTGCCCACATTGCAGCATTTGGCATCTATATAAAAAAAAAAATCACTTTACTCTTTCTATTTGGGACTGTCTCCCTAGCTAGTCACCCATCTTCATGACTTTAACTGTTGCAAGGACCCCATATAAAACAAAGAAACCAAAACATATCAAAGGGATGTGTTAAAATGTAACTGAGGGTTTGATTTCTAAAGGGCCAAGGTTATACTGTGTTGGCAGCTTTCCTTTTAATGTGTTCCAAACTTGTTCTTAATGTTAAAGAGTTTTCCTTAATTTTAGTAATGCCTCCTGACATTTATGAAATAAGGGTCAGGGCCCGTTTTCATGAAACCATTCTCATGTTCAAGCAAGGATTCTGTGCTCACACTGATGTCCTTGTTACTTGTTTAAATCATATGACATGGTCAAAACGTCAAGTCTAGACATTGAAAACGATTTTCAGCTTCATGTCTATCCAAACTCTCCCGAATCATTGACAAAATGTGATTATTTATAAACTTCATCACTGGAACAAAAAAATAGGCTGGAGCACAGAATCTGAGTATGAGCATAAGAATGGTTTCATGAATACATGCCCAGGAGTTTTATCCTTTGAGGGCATTAAACTTATGAAATAGAAAACAAATTGTGAGCTAATAGCTTAATAGAACACCAAGGGGGTGAGATAGGGGAATCTCAACCAGAGGGGGAAGATTCTTAAGTTTCCAAACACGAGGCTACGTAAGAATCTTTCCCTGAGGGTTGAGATTCCCCTATCTCACCCTCAAGGGGTTGAATGATTTTTTTCTCTTTCCCTGTTCACCCATTGTGTATCATATGCGTATAATAATGTTAACGTCGCAGGCTAAATTCACGGTTGACGTGACGTTGGTGGATTGTTGACATGACGTCATTGTAGTGTTGACGTGACGTCATGTCATTGTTATGAATAAGGGAATCCCCCAGTCTCAACCCTAGGGTGAGATAAGGATATCTCACACCGATAAAAGTGTGGATACACCTATCCAGGATAAAAGAAATAAACTTGAAATTCAAATGTGCCTTAAAATGTTACAGGAAATATTTCATCATCCTGAACAAACAGAGTCAGATTGACCGACAGGAGATCAATGCTCTGGAGGACGACAAGAGCCACTTCCTCGTCACTGCCGTGGAGAACTATATACGCTGTCTCAAGTCTGGCGATCGGCACGACCTCCGTGTGTTCAGACTCACCTCACTCTGGTTCAGTAACAATGGCAACCAGGAAATCAACGAACTTATAAAGGTGATGGTTTTATGATGTCTGGTCATGTGTACAAAAACCTGTATGCCAAAATTTATTGATGAATAGGTAAGACTGATGTCTCTCTGGCTCGGCAGAGATTTCAAACATTAGCAGGGATGTACCATTCCACTATCCTGACATGCCGGGCTACACATTTCACGTCAGAGCTAATAAAAAAAAAAATCCACTATTTACTGCGAAAGGAAATCTCAGACTAGCAGAATTGTTTTTTAAGTCTGCCTGTGGGCTGGTACCCTAAATATGAAATTGTACACCCCTACACTGTCAGTGAGCTGTCTTCTGCATGAATCCTACATAATTTCATTTGGAAGAAATTCAGCTTATATCACTGACACAAGTGTTGTGTGGTTAACAAGGAACCGGGCAGGGTATATATATAATGTCACGTGTAGCAATTGCATGTTGTGTTTAGTGGGTATATGTCAAGTCTACTGTTTTAAATAAATTCAAATAATTGTTCCCTATAATTGAAAAAAGGTGTTTTAATACTGTAGGACGGTATTGAGGACCTAAGTACATACAAGTTACTGCCCCTGATGTACCAGCTCGCCACCAGGATGGATACTCGGCCCCACAAGGATCAATGTCCACTGTTCCAGATCACCCTTAATAAGGTGAGAGGTCAAATGTCGCATGTTTATAAAGGTCAAATGTTACATATGTATATGTATCTTCAAATCTTTGAGGTTTAAAAGGTCCCTTTCATGCATCTGGTTCAATAGATGATATCGCGACCAGTGGAACTCTTCAAATAGGAGGGGATTTCGCTGGGGCAACGGATATATAAACAACATGGCAGCGCCAAAACATTCAGATACGAATTTCCACGAACTTCCATGTAATGAATTGGGTAATATTTTAAAGTCAAAAGGTATCACCTACTCTAAATAAGAAAATTGGGGAGCTAGTACACCTATGATAGCAAGCAGACATGTTAAATTGGCCAGATATTGAAAAAGAGGACGAAGCTAAATCGTCACAGTTGTAACGGACCATCAGCGGCATACAGAGTATCGTGTGTTACCTTTATGTAAATGAAAGGTCAGAAGGCTTGTTTTGGACAAACAATTTGATTGGAATGTCATTACTAAATGCATTTGCTGTGACCTCTATTATTGTGAGTTATTTTTGTTGGTTCAATACAGTGAAGGTGGGGCATATTGTTTACACATGGCAGATTGTTTTCCCCCCGTATCCTCGCATTCTCTCACGAGACTTGTGCATTTTCCGGCAAGAACTCTTCGAAGGGGAGTAACTCGTGGATGGTCGCGATAACAAGTATTGTTTCAACGTGCTGAACCTGAAAAGAAAATGACAGGGTCAGATGAAAACTCATTCTGACCTCAGAAAAATTTGGCACATGCATTTCGAGGGATCCAGACTAAAAAGCTGACAATTGCTCGAATGCACTATTTCTGCATAAGACAATTTCAATTCACATGCATATTTTAGAATTGTTATACCAAGTAAAATCAAGTGAAGCTTGAAAGAAGGACGTGCTATTCTTGACATATTGTTATTCATTTATTTATTTATTTATTAACAAATCTTCAAAACTGCATTTTTAGCTCTGTCTAAAGTTTTAATTTTCGTACCACAATACAGTACGATATGCCTTTGTATTGTCCGATATTTTATGACAGCCCTATATTAAGGGCTGTGGGAAAACAGGTATATAGTAAATGCAGGAATATTATATTACATTGCAATATAACAAAAATGAAATCGATCACAATATTTTTCAAAATGTTCATGTATATGTTGCGTGTTTGAACTCTACAAATTACAACATTGTCTAACAATTCACAACATACTGCTAATAAGATCAGATGTGTGTGTTTAACACGGCACTATAAGTGAGTACCATTTGTCTACAATAACAGGTAATAGAGAGGACGGCTGTGGACCATCCCCACCACACTCTCTTCTGTGTACTGGCTTTAGCCCACGCCAAAAAAGATGCCGACATCTTCAAGGACCCTAACAAAAAGGGCAAGTTGTCAAGGACGAAGTCTGACCTGGCCAGGGAGGAAGAGGTATGTCATATCTATAGTGAAAACTTGTTAATGAACAAGAAACCACATGAAAAAATCTTATTTGCAATAAACATTCATTGATATTGTTCATGGATGCTTCCATGGTAGACTACATGTTTGAAGCGATAGCTGACATTGAATTCACTGCCTCGGTGGATTTTCAGGCCCCATTGCAAAATCTTCTGACTTAAAGAGTTTAAAACTTGAAAGGGAAGGCAGGAAACGTATGCCCTCAGGATCAGAATTATGTTAACCCTGTTTTGTCTCTACCACAACCCTAACGCGACACCTACCCTAGCCCAACCCAACCATCCACCCACCTATCATCTTGTTAATAACCTATCATTTGTCCAAAAATGAGGAACTGCTCCTTACCAAGTGAAACAAATAAAAGTTCCAGATAAAATATTTCTATGATTATTGTCAAGTTCACATTTTACAGGGGAGAATTGAAGCAGCCAAGAACTTGGTGGAGAGGTTGAAGTCACACAAGGGGAGTAACTCTGTGGGCAATATCGTCAGAGACCTGGAGAAGCTCTGTCTGGCTTACATAGAGCTGGCTAACTACCCAGTCAACAAGTACAAGACTGAAACAAGTAGGAAAGAGTCATGCTTAATGGTTTCATTAAACATTTCAGTGATTTTGTGTTTGCCTAGTTTTACAGCTGAATTAATACAGACTGTTTACCCTGGCTAGAAAGTGCTTTATTTTCCCAAAATGAAAAAAAAGCAGGAATATCTTCCCAATTAAATTTCAAAAATAAAAATGCTTTTTTTCCCAATTCATCTAGGAACAGACTGTTGTAAAATTTAGGTTGAAAAATCACTATTTTTATATGCCTTTTGTTTAGAAATGTCACAAGGAGAAATAACAAGAGTTCCTTTCAAGCTCAGTGAAGTATATATATATACGTATTACAAAAGCATCGTTTTTGGTACCCAGTTTGTAAAATTGTACGAAAAAATCATTCCCTGCAAAAACCAATAAGAGAAATACTGCTTCCCTGAATAATGGAATAATACCATAAGATAGATCTGTTCTACAGAAAATAATATAATGAAATAAAGTGTAATAGAGTGTCTAAAATAATTTCCAAACATTTTGCTTCAGGTTGGTAGGTAGGGATTATGAAAAGTTCTTTTTACACAACCAATACATTTTTCTATGTGACGTTTTGATGACTAGTACGATATGTACACTGTCACCTTCATCAGACAAATGACAAGTGAAGCGTATGAACACAATTGATGTCGATTTAGCTGCGCTGAAAGTGTATAAACTATAGTTGTTGTATATGTACCGAAATGACTCAATTCAGCCATGCTTTGTTTAATATTTGGTCATAGATTTGTGAGAGACTTTGAGCCCCCTCGTCTCGATTTAGAACTGTCTAAAATAATTTCGTCCTGTATTGTGCTTGTACCTTTCAGAGCCGATCCCATTCCCTGAAATACTGAAGCTACCAGCAGTGAAAGATTTGCGTAATATTGTTGTTCCGACCATGGAAATTCCTGTAAGTCTGATGTTTATCTTAAGTTATGTGTCAAGATGCTGCCTATCTTTAATGCATTTTGTTGTATCCCAGACTTTATTAATTGACAGAATCCGGCAATTAATTAAAAACAGGTGGGTATTTTACCCTGAATGATGTCTCCGCCACGAGTACTCACAGGTCTCAAAAAAGGTGCTACTAGAATATAGATAATAAAAAAACACAAATCAATGAAGCGGGAATTTGAACAGGTATATGATGTTCAGTTTCTTTGTTTCACATGTGAAATAAAATTCATGTTCACTATAATGAATTGCAATTAAATTTTGAACTCTAAAACATGTTTAAAGTTTACTAATGTATTCCAGGTGGACCGCAGTGGAAGTTACAACAATATCACATACATACATAAGTTCCAGCCAACATTCAAGTTGGCTGGAGGCATCAACCTACCAAAGATTATATCCTGTATTGGGTCAGATGGCAAGAGCTATCGTCAGCTGGTGAAGGTAAGGGAGAGATATCAATACTTTAGATTGAACTTAAATTAACATCTTCCACTGTTCAAAAGTGGTCAAAGGCTCAGTCAGGGAAGGCAATTTCCGTTTCTCAGAATTATCATTTCATGTTTAAAAATAGACTTTTAAGGGTCTAGTATTAAATGTTTAGGTCTGCAACAAAATTGAAAGTATACAAATTTCATAAATTAAGTTCTGCTGTTACTATTATTTCCAGGGTCGTGATGACCTTCGTCAGGACGCTGTGATGCAGCAAGTATTCAACATGGTCAACAACCTACTGAGAAAGAAATCGGAGACAAGGAAGCGAGACCTTCAGATTCGCCAGTACAAGGTTATCCCACTGTCGCAGCGCAGCGGCCTGCTAGAGTGGTGTGAAGGCACACTTCCTATAGGGGAGTACCTAATCGGAGGCAAGGGCGAGACAGAAGGTGCCCACAGGCGATACCGTCCGCACGATACGTTGGCCATGGATAGTAGACGGCAGCTAGCTGTAAGTATAAAACTGGTGTGATGGAACTTCATTTGAAGCGGTAAAAGTCATGGAAAAATGTTGATAAAGGTGCCACACGCACACCTCCTTAATTGGAGACCAAACTTTCATAAAATGAGCATCCATCTGCCTTATTGACAAATACTATCCTGTTAAATATTGTGTAGTGCTTGTGTTACGTATCTTTCATGAATGCTTTGGTTGTAGGGGGTACATACAAAAGAACCGGAGGTGAAATACAAGACGTTCCTAGAGGTGTGTAGTAAATTCCGGCCTGTGTTTCGTCACTTCTTCATGGAAAGGTTTCCAGAGCCTGCTCACTGGTACGAGCGAAGGCTTGCCTACACTAAGAGTGTGGCCACCAATTCCATAGGTTAGTAAAGCTCACTTTGTAATCATGGTGATAGACATATCTATACACTACAATCCCAGTGTAGCTTAGTATTGCAATCTTTCTAAATGACTTCATTGATGTAGAATGCAAAAGGACAACATTCACAGAGATGGTGGCATTTGGAAATCATGCTAAATATTGGAGATAAACTGGTGTTCAACTAACTGTATGTAAGAGAACCAGAACCTGTCTAATGAAAATATGTAAGATATACAATACAATACAATACAATATTTAGTATGTTGAAATTGATGTTTTATGTTTACATTCAAATTGTCATAACAGTATATCATGTTACGATACTTATGTTTTTTTATCTGATCTAAGCCACCTAGTACTATAATGGACTTTGATAGCGAGGAGCTGGAGTGATGGCGAGCGAGGAGAGGATAGAAAAAAATATAAGCAGGCTTGATATAAAATCAAAAACAAATACTTATGAATAATATAAAAAGTTATAAATCGATAGTTTATGAAAGAGAGGGAGAGGTATAACGCCATGAAAGAGAGTGTGGTGTATGGAAACCCTCCTACGAGAGGACACGATTTGTCATCTTAATATTTAACAATATCATAATTGTATGACTTTTTGATAAAAAAAAATTAAATTAAAAAAATTAAAAAAGATATACAATAAACGAGGATGATTGTGTACGGCTTACTCTGGAACATTTTGAGCATCTTTCTCTTTCACATATGAATGTATTGCTTTATTCTGGCACTGATTTGTGTGACCTGTTGTTTCAGTGGGCTACATACTGGGCCTGGGGGACAGACATGTCCAGAACATCCTGGTGGACTGTAAAACAGCCGAGCTTGTCCACATAGACTTAGGTAAGTAATAAGTCGCTAGGAGTTTCCTAGCTTGTCCACATAGACTTAGGTAAGTTATAAATTGCTAGGAGTTTCCAAGCTTGTCCACATAGACTTAGGTAAGTTATAAATTGCTAGGAGTTTCCAAGCTAGTCCACATAGACTTAGGTAAGTAAAAAGTCGCTAGGAGTTTCCAAGCTTCTCCACATAAACTTAGGTAAGTAAAAAGTCACTAGGAGTTTCCAAGCTTGTCCACAAAGACTTAGGTCATGAGTAATAAGTCACTAGGAATTTCCAAGCTTGTCCACATAGACTTAGGTGAGTTATAAGTCACTAGGAGTTTCCAATCTTGTCCACATAGGCTTAGGTGAGTAATAAGTCACTAGGAGTTTCCAAACTTGTCCACATAGACTTAGGTTAGTCATAAGTCACTAGGAGTTTCCAAGCTTGTCCACATAGATTAATTGGGAGAAATGAGTCTTATCAGATTGATGAAATGTTATGTATCACAGTTCGTGTATATGTTTAAAATATGTACGAGGTGGCAATATACAATCAAAGTCGATTTTGATACGCCATTACCATATGTACACTTATTTATCAGTTGTCTAAGTCTAAAAAAATGTCTAAATCAGAGCTGTCCAAGCTTGTTACCGTAGAGTAATGTTAGCATTGAGTCACTCCCAGTTTATCATCATAGACTTAAGTGAGCGATGATTCACTGAGCTTCGTAAGCTCATCCTCATAGAGTAGAGAGTGATGAGACTTTCTGAGCTCTCCAAGCTAATATACATAAACTTAAATGAACAATGAGTCAGCAAGCTTAATAGCAGATCATTGTTCATTCATTTTGAAACAAAATCTCAAATACGGGATTGTTATGCACCGCTTTGTGGTGGTGCTCTTATTTTGTTATTCTGAAAATTAGAAATTCATTTTAGCAAATTAAATCTCAGACTTGATATTTCACAAAATCTGAACAAAATACGGTGGTTCCTGTTTTGACGTTTTGTACTTTTCTGTAACAGGTGTGGCATTTGAGCAAGGCCGAATTCTGCCCACGCCAGAGACTGTACCATTCCGTCTGACTCGAGACATGGTGGATGGTATGGGTGTATCGGGAGTGGAAGGTGTATTCCGCAGGTAAGTGTTTTGGTGGTTAATATTGTAGCTTCTTACCTTGTCTCAATAGCTAGCGCCAGGTTATTCTGGGACAGCCAGCTGTTTGATCAGAAGAATTTGGCAATAACAAAGGCTTCATTGCATTTAATCTATTGTTTTTAGTAGAAATAAAATAGAAAATCGTTATTTGTAAACGTGTTTTTCCACTGTTCACAGATGTTGTGAGAAGACGATGGAAGTGATGCACGACCACCAGGAGGCGCTACTGACTATCTTAGAGGTTCTACTGTACGACCCCATCAACACCTGGTCCATGTCACCCGCCAAGGCGTATGCATTGCAGCATCGCCGTGACCGCACCGATGACGCCTCCGAACTCAACGTCACCAACACCGCTCGAGACATGCTGGAGATGGCTGGAGGTCGGTACATAGTTTAGAGGGATGGTAGATTAATGATTGATACGGTGTAAGTGTTCTAACATTATCAAAAAGGGTTTAAAAGAAATGTTCCAGGTGATTACAGGGAGGAGGTAGTTGAAGCTTTCCTATGCTGACAGATTGATAGGATTTCCCCCTAACTGAAGGGTATGACTCAACCCTCATGTAAGACTCTTGAATATCGGAATTGAGAGCTTGCCTCTTGATTCAAAACTGTTTCGGGAATGTGGCCTTAGGTTTTGGATTGTAGGTGGATGTGTTACCTGCAGCCAAATAGGAACTTTAACCTATAACAAAACAACAATAACTATATTCAAACATCATTTAAATATAAATTTAAATGTTACATTTATTATAAAAAGAAAAGAATGGGTTTTTTTTTAACTTTTTGATTTTGGAAACTTTGGGGCCATAAAGTTTTGCTCTCATCACCGGAGAGAGATGTATTCTATTATATAAACTGGGGTAGGGAGGGTGAAGAAAACCAGGAAAATTGACCCCTGTTTATTTTGTATCTCAACGTGACATACTTGCCAACTTTTGGAAATTTCCTTGGGGGTGATTCGGCATCGTTAAAAGTTAAAACCTAAATAAAATCTGTGTATATACCCCCTAGAGACAGAATAACCCTTTAAATGACATATTTTGAGTTGTTCTTTCAGATGAAATAATCAGATCTCAGAATATAGGAACAGCTAAGCAAATCCCTTGGTTGAAAATGCTAGATTTAAGGGTCCAAAATCGGGAGTCTCCCACCTAGATACAGTAATTGTAGTTATAAAAAGACATCTGGAGGAATTTACAGTTTAACTTGATAAGCTGATAATAAGGCTTGAAAAAGCTTGTTTCAGACTGGTGAATAAAAGTCAAATTGTTGATCAGACAGATAGTCTCCCCTTGTATACTGTTACATTCTAATGGAAAGGATTTCTGAAATCAGAGACCATTTGAAATGAATACATTACTAATCTTATTCATGACTTCCAGATTTAAAAAAACAACAATATACTATTTTCTTGAGTTATATTTGTCAGCATGAAACAGCAAGAAAATTTGGAAGATTTTAATGTAACGCATGCTTCACATAAAATGCATCAGGAATTTTTGGTGACTGAGTCACTGTAAGCGAAGTATTTATTTTTTAAATTTGTGCATAATTAGATTTGATAATTACGCACTTGCATATACTTCCTGTTATGTTGTGCTTAAAGTCAGTAAAATGTATATTGGAAGGAAACTTGTTATTGTAATTGTTCATATGAAGGGCAACATCCTGAGAAAGAAATATAATGAAAAGTAAAAAAAAATCCTGAATTAAATTGAGATTGAAATCTATCCAGTAATCTTTTGCATCTTTCCTGGTACATGCTTTATATGTGGAGCACTCCATCTTAAGACGAAAAAGTTCCAAAATGCAGGGTACTGTCATATGAATATTCATGTTTTACGAATAGTTAAAATAACTTTGGATAACGTCAACCTTGTTTTGAGTACAAATAGCTAAACTAATGTGTTGCATAGCAATTATTGGAGGGCACCAACTTTGGCGACAAACTTCCTACATGGAGTTTTGTTTCATTTGAATATTCACGCTGTGACATACAAATATAAAAAGGCAGTGGTGATTTGAATAGAGCTAGAAATGAGAACAAGAGGGCCAACAGAAACGTAATTATTTACGGGACAGACCTTGATGGATTAGCTTGTTATATAGCTATAATGATTTAAATTACAGCGACAGAAAGTCTTTATCTAAATATTCAGGACATGACGCAAGTCTGCTACATAGACAAAAAATAATGGATGAAATCAGACCAAAAGTCAGAGGAAAATCAAGAAATTATCTGTTTTAGAAAAACTTATTACAGTACGATGGAGGAAATGATGGATTTGTCAACAGTAGATAAGGGCACCTCGTTAGTAACAGCCCCCGAAGATTTTATCCCATAAACGATACGGAATGCCTAAGTAATTATATATATTCACCGCATTCAGAGTAAAATGAAATTTATGGATATTTATACAAAGTGTCTAGGTATTTGAATATTCATGAGGAACTTTTATGGGAAATTGAATCCGCTTCGGAAGGGTATCAGAACTAAACCTTGTCATGATATGAAGAAACTGGCATTCAGATTTCTATAGCGATGAAATCATAATGATTTAATATTTTTGTGGCAATATTCAGAATTGAGAAAATTAGACAGACACTAGACAAGATTAAGGCTATGATATTGTCAGCCCTGTCAGTGAGAGTTCCCCTAACATGGTGTGTGGTGTGTATGTTAAAGGCTGTCTACATGTGTTAGCTAGCGTTCCTCTGTTGAAACTGATCCCATTAGGAAAATACACAAACTTATATAAAAACTGTCCTATCGCAGCCTTCTGAGAATAACAACGCTTGAATATATTTGCTTTCCCATAATTAATACACATGATATCAGTGTAGCATCTCAAACTCTATATCATGTATTGTTTTTATGGTCAAGTATTTGACCATCGGTTTACTGTTGACCAAGGCTTACCATCAAGATGATATATTTTATGTACATGTAATTACAATATCACTATCTAAAACCACTGGTAAATGCTTTGACATTCTTTTTCCCATAAGAATAATTAATTTTTCTTGTTTGGGAACTACCTTGCCCCCTTTAAAACCCCGATTGGAACCTCAACCAGTATACTTAGTACCTACCAAACAAGAAATCAGCCCCCAACCAAACCCATAGTTACAAGATCTAAAATCTCTGCTATAAAACGTATGTTCTATTAATCATTGGTAGGGTCTTGTCAGGTCTGGGAGAGGTCTATATGATTTCAATTTCTCGCAAAAAAAAGGGAAGGGGTGATTATTATGGAATACAACACATCAGAAAGGTCAAGGTGTCATAATAGTATAGAGAAAAAACAAAGAGAAAAATAATAATTATTATATACTTGTCGTGACAGGCAGGTGACAATAATTACGGGACTGTAGGGGGAGTGTCACCTTGAGGAGGTGTCAACTGGTGACACACGGCCGCCTGCCAACAACGTCAGCTCTCACTCATATTGCAACATTTACTTATCACAGTCACTGCTGCACCAGATATATGATCTATAACTGCCAGACCTGACCATGGCATAAGGACCTCTTTCTTCTGTAGAGTCATTTTACCTACATGTGATTACACATCAATTATTTCATTTTTTTCCAGTTTATGAATTTCTTTTTGTGTTTTTTATGTAGCTCATTGCAATTTACTCATTCACCCCTGAAATTTCATAATTAACTTTTCCAACCTTTGAATTGGAGGAGTTCAAATGTGTCTGCAGGGGTTAATGTGTTAAGGTAAAGGGAGGGATTTTTAGGTCACCTGATCGAGCTTTAGCTCAAGTGACCTATTGCTATCCGTCTTCGTCCATCGTCCGCCGTCCGTTAACATTTTACATTTTCAACTTACGCTGAAATACTGGCAAAGGGATTTCATTAATAGTTCATGGGAAGGTTACTGACATCTCCCTGACCAAGTGTTGTTATTTTTCGGGTTGATCAGAAATCCAATATGGCCGCCATTTTGAAAAACTATTTCAAATTTAAAGTCAAGTTCTGCTTGGCCGATTGAACTGAAACCTGGTAGGAATGATCGACTCATGGTCCTGACACAGTGTTGTTATTTTTCGGGTCGCTCAGAAATCCAATATGGCCGCCATGGCCGCCATTTTGAAAAACTATTTCAAACTTAAAGTAAAGTTCTGCTGGGCCTATTTAACTGAAACTTTGTAGGAATGACAGACTCATGGTTCTGACAAAGTGTTGTTATTTTTTGGGTCAATCAGAAATCCAATATGGCCGCCACGGCCGCCATTTTGAAAAACTATTTCAAAATTAAAGTCAAGTTCTGCTGGGCCAATTGAACTGAAACTTTGTAGGAATGATTGACTCAGGGTCCTGACAAAGTGTTGTTATTTTTCGGGTCGATCAGAAATTCAATATGGCTGACACAGCCGCCATTTTGAAAAACTATTTCAAACTTAAAGTCAAGTTCTACTGGGCCGATTGAACTGAAACTTTGTAGGAATGATTGACTCATGGTCCTGACAAAGTGTTGTTATTTTTCGGGTCGATCAGAAATCCAATATGGCCGACACGGCTGCAATTTTGAAAAACTATTTCAAACTTAAAGTCAAGTTCTACTGGGCCGATTTAACTGAAACTTTGTAGGAATGGTCGTCTCATGGTCCTGAAAAAGTGTTGTTATTTTTTGGGTCGATCAGAAATCCAATATGGCCACCACAGCCGCCATTTTGAAAAAACTATTTCAAACTTAAAAACAAGTTCTAATAGGCCGATTTAACTGAAACTCGGTCTAGGAATGATCAGCTCATGGTCCTGACAAACTTAATTTTACGTTACACTTAACTATTTTGTACTCAAGTTGGTACATATTTCAACAACAAAAATAAATACTGTAGGACTCAGGTGACCGTTTAGGCCCATGGGCCTCTTGTATTTGGGAGCTGTTCAATTAACCTAGGGACAGACAGTATCAGTTTCAAGGTCCGGTAATAGTGGAGTGGGTCAGTCTCAAAGGCTGCATCAGCAGGAGGCATGTTAATAAGTCATTCAATGTACAGAACCTGGTATTATCAACTTTATGGCTATGATGAAAAATATTATAGCATTCTGGTTTTTATCAGGTTACGACCAAGGCAGACTATTTTAGCTGCAGGATTCTTCTAAATAAAACAAAATATAAACTTCGTCATGAATAAAACAAATTTAAGTAAAAAAATTGTCAAGAATTCAATTAAAACAAAATGAACAATGAGTGACTTTATCTGAATAATCTCCACATTGCTATTATAAAATCAATTATTTGTAATGGATTATGAATGTTAAATTATAATATTAAATTAACCTATGATTGTTTTCTTAAACAGAAAAGAAGCTTTAATGATTGAAAATTCTTTTAAAACCAATAATGTACTGCTGAGTTGTGAATGTTTATGCTTTTAGATAAGATACATACTGCATATATTTTTGTTGATGTAACAAATTTGTCTTCAAGAATCTTGGTCCTGGTGAGAAAAGACAACATCTCAAGCTAAAAGGAAACTTTTTAAACCCATTATGGTCTGATTGGTTGAAAAAAAAACTTCTTCTCAAGAGTAGTAATTTGATCTTGACATAATAGCCCATGTATTGTGATACATATTGAATCGTCACAATTAACCCTTGCGATGCACACCTCTTATAATAGGAATGATCATCATTTAGTTTTGAGCAAGTGTTGCAATTTTTCAGATAGATAAAAAACATCTTTATCAACGTTGTGTAATTGACAACAACAATGAAATAAGTTTGTAAATTTATGTTATCATTCTTGTTGATCCAGATGGAAGCACCAAAGGAATCTTAGATTTGAAATCAAAGATGACCTGCATGATCGCCTATTGATTATAAGGCATTTCATTTGTATTTCCATTGAAGTACAGCCATTCAGATGTTAACAAATATTGTAAGGAGTTGTCCTCTTATGGTCTTGAAAATAAGTTTTGCTTTTGTTTTTAATTTGTCAGTACAAAACATATGTATAGCCACCATGTTCTCGAATAATTCAAAACCTTTTTTTTTATCTTATATAGTTCAGAGATCAAATGAAGGACACAGGCTCCGTGGGCCCGTTGCTTTGAGAAATATTAACAAATATTTTAAGTGTTTAACATTTCATACTGACAGACATATTCATCTTTATCTGATCTTTCCAAGGCTTGGTCACTTTCTCTGGTGCCAGGGATTAAAAACCACAAGACTACAATCAGGATAATTTACGTCACTTGAAGCGATTTTAAACACATCACGATATAACAATCAGCTAGTATTTGGAGTGACAGGCCGCCTATACTAATATGAAAGACTTGTTTAAAATTGGGCATGTGATCATGTGTATAACAACAATGGCTGGCTTCTGCGACGGAGCTGTCGACAAACCTCTCGCTGTCACTAACAGGACACCCAATATCTTAATGATCTGTAGCCAGAAACGAAACACTCATTATGAAATTTAAGCTGATGATTTGATATTCATCATTTTATGGTTTCTGTCAGCTCGAAGTTACTTATGAACAGGATTTATGTATATACGATAATATACCCTGCTTACGATAACTACTTTAACCCACATGTACAGAATTTAAATGTTGGGAACATTTCTTTTATCATTTTTCTTTCTTACATGTTTGTAATTTAAGGTGCAAAGTTATTGTGTTTGAAGGAAGGACACTTACATTAAAACATCATATTTACATTTTGACAGATTAGTATGATTTATTTCCGCGTAACAATGAGCTGTATCTATGTAAACAAGCATAAGTCATTTATGATTTTTTTCTACAACTTTTATCAGTTACGAATCATGTAAACATGTCTCACATTAGGCCAAGTAGAATTTATATATGTGTCCTACCAGCCTTCTTTCTGTACTACCTACCCATTTGGCCAGTTGTGGTTATAACCTGTAGTGATGATTGTACTTATAAAATGTAAACATGAGAATTTCACATGGTGGGATGTTGCATCAATATTTGTTCTCATAGAAGTGATAGACAGAAAAGTTGACAGCTATATCTGAACAGCTGAGTTTGTCCTATTAGCTCTACTTGTAAACAACTATCAAATTTCTTTTTAAGGAGAATTGAATTTGAATTTTATAGATATTTTTTTAGGCTGCTGCAGCACCTCTGCCTCATAGAGAAAAATGGTTGTTAAACTATATAACACCTCTTGTATTAAAAATGCTAACTCATTTTAAAATTCCATTTAATTTGTGCAAAAATGCAAATAGTTTTCAGAATTAAATATTGTATTACTGTTGTGGAGATCAGGGTGCTGTCTAAATGCAAACACTTCATAGAAGTGAATTTTATTTCTGCTGTGAAGTTCACTAAAGGTCCATTTCTCTCAAGTTTTAGATTAACATATTAATGTGATTCTTGCAGCCTTGCTGGCCATCTGATGGTTGGCATTGGTTTGTTGTGTACAAGTTCTGGGAACTGTCATTTGGTAATATACTTGGTTATAAAAACTTTAAGACATGTCCATACATGGTGAAGTTTTTATGAAAAGGAAAGTGGATGATGTGAAAAAGTTGTGTGTGGACTTGATGTCCCCTCTCTCTCCCCCTCCCCCAAACCCTCGTGACCAACTGTCCACTACTACACAATTTCAACAGGGGGATAATATTTCAGGAGCACTTGGTGGTAAATGATATCTTAATTATAGAGGAGAAGCAAGTACTTTAAACACAATGAAAAATCAACATTGTCAATTACAGTATATATTTTGTCAGAACTAAACTTAGTTGAAACGGATATTACCCTAGAGCGTTGATGTCTATATGTAAATATCTATGAAATTGGAGTCTCTTGTATCATGTTTATATCAGTTGAAAGAAGTTCTTAAGCCAGACGTTGATATACAGGTTTTATTGTGTCACCTGCAAAGCAAAGACAACATTTAGAGATCACCCCATCAGCAACATTGTCATTTGCACACATGGTGGTCTTGTGATAAATCTTGGAGGACTGCTTCAATTTCATGGAACTTAACACATTAGTGTAATATCAATTACCTGCTAAAGAACAAATTAGAACCAAATCAGAAAATCAAGATGGCCAACAATGGCCAATCTTGGATTGAATTTTTTGAAAAGTCGCATGATCTCCATGAAATAATGCTTTGATTTTCATGAAACTTTCAACACCTCCCTATAATATCAATGACCTTCTCAAACTTGATTTTCATCCAAATCTGAAAATCAACATGCATGGTCACACAGATGGGCAGGTGACAAATTCTTTTCCATTGAATTTTCTGTTTGCACTATACATATCAGTGATTTATATAACTTGTATAGGAGTTCAAATCTTCATTCAATGAACATTGAAAGGTAAAATATTGTTATAAAATTATCTAGAGTCCACTGAGTGTTTAGTCAATGAGAAATCTGTAAGTTGTCTTTTTTGGTGTTTTTCAGAGGAAAATACAGAAAATGTCAATAAATTGGCAGAGCGTGTGTTGCTACGGTTACAGCAGAAGTTACAGGGGATTGAGGATGGGATACAGCTGAGTGTGGCTGGCCAGGTCAACCACCTCATACAGGAGGCGCGTGACCCCAAAAATCTCTGCAGACTCTTCCCAGGATGGCAGCCATACTTGTGAGGGATCATAGGTCACATTGTTGAATTGGTGATGCGAAAGAGAAAAGAAAGTTGCTTGATACATGAAAATTGTGTGAGTTTGCAACTATAATTCTGTCATGGAAGGTGGCAGCCATATTTGTAAAAGGATATATATTGATGACATTGATTAAAAGCCACAAGGATTTGCATTTCATTTATAGAAGTGATATACTTTAAAACAGTGCAAAGTGTTAGTAATCTATGTACATGTACCAGTACTTGTAGAGACCAATCAATTCCACATTCGTTGTTGCCATGGTGATAACTTGGATAGGTGGAATAAAAAAATACATAATAGCCATTTTGTGAGGAACCACCATTAATGTTCATTCTCATTAACATTTGAGGAAAATTTACCTTGTTGGAACAAGACTTACGTGGCATTAGTTGTGCTTCTTTATGCATGGTAAAACCATTAAACCCATTTCAAGGCTTACCATACCTTAGGCCAAACATACTTCTTATGCTACAGTTTGAAAACAGGAAACTTTTCTTTAAGAACATTTGTTAGAAATGGGTTTTTTTAATTGAGAGTTTCAAGATTTCATGGGCTTAAGTAGCAATAAGTAACAATATTACACTGAATAAAATGAAATTTTATAGTGTATGTTGGTATTCAACATTTTTTGTGGCAATTTATCTATTTCAACACCCTCCAAAAATGAAAATCATTCATCGAATCAGTATTACGTAAAACATATTGAAAAGTCTTAATATGATTCTGTTATTCTGGAAAAATGACATGCTATGAATGATGAACAAAACATGTTTAAGTTAGTAAAATGAGAAATATGCATAATGAGGCTAGGTGTGTTAGACAGAGTTGTTAGTGACAGGGTAGAGGGATGAGAATGATTATTATTGGCCATGCCGGCCAGTGCTGAGTAGTGTAAAGTTATGTGGGACTGACATTATTAAATTTGTTAAAGACAGAGATTTTTTTCTTTTGCAAGAAATCTTAAACTAATATTTAGAGACAAAAACAGGTAAAATATATTTTGTATGAAATGTAAGGTGTTTACAAAATAAAAACATTGCATTACATTTCTTTGCAAATTAGTATAAAAAACCATTCAAGCATCTTAACATTGAATAGTTTATTAAAAATGTAATTACAATGTACATGAAGGAACATTTAATTGTTGAGTGATCTGCTTCTGAAGTACTTAACTTACACTGAAATTACCGACATCGAGGTGGACTAAATGTTTTGGTCATACAAGACAAAGAGCTTGTTAAAATCATGGATAAAAAAGTAAATCCAGTCTTTACAGGCCATAAAATCATGTAAGATACCACAGAACGTGGTTCTTATGTGTCCGCTTAGTCAGTTTGCATTGTGCTTCCTACCTTGAATAATCTCAACACGAATTCTGTGTTCTATTGTTTACTGTAACATTGCATCATGTTATTTGTTTTGTTGTTTTGTTTCTTTGGCCAATAAAGGAGCATATTTGTTGCATGAAAAAGCACAAATGAAAAATTCTTTTTGTTGTTTTTATAAGCCCACTTCAATGAAGTCGGGGGTATGTAGTTATTTGCCTTGTACATCTGCCCAGGTTGCAGGAGTATATCTTGGCAATTGATTCATGATTTAAGTAAGTAAGTAAGTAACATAAGTTATAAGAAATATATTCGGCGTTTGATCTTGACCTCAAGTTCTGAAATACAGGTTTCAGGGCCTCGTCTTACCCAAACATCAAGTAGGGTGATCATACTTGGTACACATGTACCAAGGTACAGTCCTGAGCCAAATTAAACATCACAAGCATGTATTTTTACAATTTTTTAGTGAAATGTCCTGAAACCAATTTGAATGCTACTGAAACAAAAATTGGCACCATGAAAGATAATTGCCTCAATTTTTCTCACACAGTATTTTTAGTTCCTTCCGTTGATTGGTTTTCTAGATATGACAAACTATGCAAAGGAAATTATTTTTGGCGCACCATTTAATTTGTTGTTACCAAATTTTTTTTCCGAGATTGACTTATTATATCTTGAAAACCACTCAGAAAATTATGAAGATATTTTGACAAAAAATTATAATGTATAAATGGAGGCCATTTTATATAAATTTGGGCTAGGGCATATCTTATGAAAAGGGTTCTCAATCATGTTAATAGAGGGTGTGGCCCTTCTGCGGGAAGAATTGAATTAAATTGAAAAAAAACACCAGGTGAGCTATAAAATCCCAGTGACCTCTTGTTTATTTTACAGTATGTGAAGAATTTATTGGCTTATAATGTTATCTTGTCAGCAACAAAAGATCTTGAGACATGTTTGCACCCAAAGCAAAGTTGATATCATTTTCGCGAGGCAAGTAAAACATTTAACAAGGATTCTGTTTAGAAAATAATTTAAACGACTGAGTAACGCTGGGCCTAAGTGAAATTGTTTTGACAGCTATGATTGTTGTCATTAAGGTACAAATTGTATGTGTAATCTCGGTGTGATGGTGGTGTTGGTGAAAATTGATCGAAATCAGATTTCTATTTTACCGATGACACATGATGTCAGATATCAAAGACTGGTGTTTTTTTCAATTGATCTCGTACATTTCTGACACATGACATGCACTCCATGAATGTCTATTTCAAGGTTTTGGTGGAACATGAAACTTGTCAAACATTTCAAATGATTTAAAGTAGTTCACAATACACAAGTGCAATATTGTGTATTTTTTCTGTGTATTCCCACATTGCCGCCCAGCACTCAAGCCGAGCAAAGCAATTGTCAAATTACTTTTTGAAATAATTGCATAAAAACTGTTTTTTAAAGTAAACTTTTCTACCATTCACAGGTTATTAGATTTGTATCTTAGGAAGATTTTGACAGATGTATATATAGATAAGAATTATACAAAGCCATAGGGTATTACCTGATGGTGTTAGACACCTATTTGTCATTTCAAATTAAGCAGATGACAGGTAAATTGCACTAATGATAGAATCCTTCACAACATGTTGGGTTTTTACCCCTTAAATCAGGGTTTTATGATGTGGTCTGTGTGACACCTCAGATTTGGGACTACAGCATTGTACTTTTCCCCTTTAAAGATCCACCTTCCAATACCAATAAGTTTTATAAAACAGTATTGACCAGAAAATAAATAGAGAAATACAACAACAGCGGTCTGTAGTGAAAAATGCACTTCATGGCTAGACTAGGATTTGCACCCTGGATCCCCGATCATTTCATCATAGTGGGAGGGATTGTGAATGTAACAAAAATAGCCTCAACACTACCATCCAAATTAAATTTTCTATTCCGGTGTGAACTTATTGGGGGAAAAATAACATTCAAAACATTTTGTTTTCATTACAAGATATTTCTGTGTCTTGCAGAAGAAGTAGATCCTAAAATGCACCCATGTTTGGTCTCTCACAGGAATTTGTGTGCAAGGGACACAGCATCAGTATGTTAGATACAAAAATGTAATCATGATTTGTATGAAAGAACACAATTAAGTTGATCATGTTACTAAATTAGATTGCTTGGAACTTCTTGTGCTCATGATATGTAATACTGGGACCAAAATGTCTTTGGATAAGGAAACAGTGAGATGGTGTAATTGCCAGGCATGAAACTTTTTAAATTTCGTTTTTATTCATTGGAAAAGTGCTGTACCAATTAAACATAATGTATTTGTCAAGAAAATATATCTTAAGGTCTTCAATGTACCAAACAAGTTAGGAGTAATATAAAAACACTTCCAACCTCCCTTTTAAAGTTTTTCCGGATCTGGGTTGGAGTTAAGATTATGAAAGAGCTTTGCCTGACACACTCCCACTAGTGATACAGGTGGAGTTAGATTAGAGGAGAAACGAAGGAGATAGGTGCATACACCTGCTTGGAAATCAGTCATCAGTGGTAGATTTCAAAAACAGGTAAATGCGATTCTGAACGAATATGTGAACAGGTGTGGATGAATGTAACTGGGTATTGACAGGTAATTGTGAATCAGAAAATGACACATTCTTCTTTTGTCAACAATCTAAGAACAGTCCTTATATGTTTATATTAGTGTATATGTAGCTGTCTATGTTTGAACTGTTTTTTAAAAGAAAGTCTAGGCTTTAGAACTACTTTTTTTTTAAAGAGTTTTTTTTTTGCTGATGAGAGGAGTTATGTCCAAGAGAAATCCACACTACAGAAACAAGAACAGAGTCTATGAACGCCTCTGGGTCGGGGGCGTATTTTGTCTAGCAATTGTATAAACAAGTATGGTTAAGGGTTTGGGATCTCAATCTATCTATATCCATATCACGATAATAATAATAATTTGAGGTTCTTATATACCGCTTTATCACCTAGTTCGTAGGTCGTCTCAAAGCTGTTCACAAAATATTATCCTGGTTATAGGGCCTTTGCAACCAGCCAATACTTTCTCAACTCCCTGGGGAGCATACAGCCGGAGCTGCCATGTCGGCGC
Source organism: Mizuhopecten yessoensis (assembly GCF_002113885.1). Lineage (NCBI taxonomy): Eukaryota > Metazoa > Mollusca > Bivalvia > Pectinida > Pectinidae > Mizuhopecten > Mizuhopecten yessoensis. The sequence goes on from NW_018406397.1 coordinate 1,033,137, forward strand.
TAACAGCTAGCATTCAACAATTCTAGCGCTGCCCAACCACATACTCAATCACAGCTGAGTAGACTGGAACAAGCTGAGTAAAGTATCTTGCTCAAAGATACAACACAGTGCCGTGCCGTGACTCACACGCAACCCTTCGGTCACGAGCCTGGCGTCCTACCACTATAATCCCTTGCCTCCCTGCGTGATCAAGGGACAAAATCACCAGTAGTGGGACTGGACCTTTGAGCCAATCCTGGTAGCATGGTGGCTTTCGTTTCTTTTCGCCCAGCTATCGTTTTTTCAGACCAGACCAAGTAGGTTAAAACCCATTGCATAATCTTGCATTATTATAGGTCCTGTCCCACAACCTTTTGGGGTTACGATTTTCATTTATACAAAATCTGGTTTCCTTGTCCTGCAAGCGTTAAATGTTAAATGATAAAACATAGTTAAAATCCATAAACTTTGTCAGCAGAAGTAGTTTTTTAGATCACCACATTTTCACAAACTCTGCCCCGCCGCTTAAGCCTCGTGAGGTGGGGACACCTTCCCTTATACAACTGATGGGTTCTAACGTGCAATGATGCATCCTTACAAAATTTGGTTAAAATCCGATCAGCCGTTTATAAGGAGTATATATGTATAAGTGAAAAGTTGACGGACGCCTTGGCATAAGTTCGCCGGTCCTGGTAAATGTGAGGTAATTGAATTGGACAATATCCTGGTTCACAATGGCATTTGATATGCATATGATCGGGCCTGTTATATATGTGTGTAGCAGACATATCATTGTGTATAACGATTCAAACTTTCTCTGGTTAAACCTTCCATGTTGAATTCCGATAGTTAAGTGAACATTTTTTATTAACAGATTAAGAACATTAAGATGTGCAGTTTTCGACTGACTACATAAACAATAATGACCGTCATTTTGGCAGCATTCGAGAATAATCCATAGCTTATTCCTCAAATATTTATGGCACCAAGAAAGAAGAAGACAAAAATTGGCGGAGGAAAATGGAAATGCTGAAAATTATTTTAACATGAACGCAAACTGTAAGAATTTAACAGTTACGTATGCTTTCAGAAAAACACCCGAGTTACGAAAGAAACAGGTTGGGCGGTACTCACCAAATGTGTTGAAAACGTTAGATATCTCAAGTGTCTACATTTTTGCAAATTTCGTGTTTGTCGGTTAATATATTAATTTGAAATGGTATGGGTTTTTTTAAGATATATGCAATTATTAGAAAAAGAATAAATTTATTAGCAAAACTTTAAATTTAAAAAAAGACGGCGCTATAACTGCGACTTCAAAAGAGCAACGGGTCCCCAAATTGCAGTAAGTTTACCCAGTATCGGTTTGAACGTGGTAAACTCGGTAAAAACAAATTATTCGTCATAAAACCTGTCAAACAGTTGTTTATATATTGCAGTATATTCAATTATAGGATGCTTTACGATTCCGGTTAGGGTTTCGAGACGAGCGCGGTTTTTGTGTGGACGCCGGCTCCCTTAACAGGTGCCCACTTACAGAGGTAATCTATTGCAGCATAGGTCTATCTTAATAATCAATCGCCCTAATTAGCATACTCATTAGCATATTTCAGGAGTCTGTGATGCGTGGCCTGCAGCTCATATTAGCGTCGATAAATCATAGGTGCAATAAGGTATCCTTATACCAGATATGACACACATGTATCTCTCAGCGAAAGTATGGAGGTGTACACTTGTGTACTATCTTTACTGTATTAACAGCCAGGGGAATGCTTGTTCCTACCGATTTGTCACGATTTTGGGGAAACTTGAAATTTCATGAAAATCGAATTTGCCAACAAGGGGATAAATGCCGTAAATATGCATTAAACACTACGAAAGACCATAGGCAAAACGGGAACATGCTGCAGAGTTTGTTAAATCTATCGGGTCCGTCATTCAAAAAGAATAAACAGTTTGATATTAAACATGAAAAAGAAACAAATCTGTATTTCTTTACCCCAAATTCCACATCACACTCAATGATCAGCTTGAAAAATATGTCAATGTAACTGCAGACAAAGCATCTAACAATTACTTGTCTGCTATTACTGTTACGTTTCCTGATTTCAAAAAGGACCAGACATTACTGATAACCAAGATGCCCTTACCTGTATATTTTTCATTCTTCCTCAAAAGACGACAGACTATCTACAACGCTTTGGTATTACAATCTTGTGGAAAATTCATTAATGATAAGGGTACAATTTATATATGTAGTAACTTTGTAATAATGTAGATTACTTACTTAGGCTGAGTACACATCTTATATAGATGTATTGTATGTGTGAGGGTGTGTGTGACATGTAGGCATGTGGGTATGCAAGTATGTATAAGCTTGAGTAGATGTTTATATATTTAATTATTAAACATTTCCCGAAGTAATCATTCTACTCTCTGAATGTTTGTGTAATACTACCATCAATGCTTTCATTCTAAAATCTATTTCTCTTTATATATATACATTACTGTCTATGATATCTATTATTTACTTTATTCACCTTGGCTTGTATATATGTGGCACCTATATGAGAGGACTTATATAGACTCGCCTGTTGTCCAATCCATTTGTTTTCTAAACAATAACATGTGTTGAAATGCGAAATACAGTCCTGCCTCGCTTGTAATCCATTTGGATTCTGAAACTTACAAAAACAACCTCGCTAGTTCTAGATAGTTGCCCAACCACTCCTTTAGCCAAACTTCCATTCTCAGTACCTTTAAGGATGTAGTCAGGTGAAATAAGAAAATGTTAAGAAATCTACAATTGGTGTAAACCATGGTTATTTTAAAAGAATAATATGGAAGGGACTAAAAAACGCTATAATAATGATACCTTATGGGCATTGTTAAAAACAAACGGCCTCCTGAAAACACCTGGATATTTGAATTATTCCGCCTATGAAATCCCATATCTTGATACCTGTATCAATGAGATTTACCTGATATGAGTTATAGAAGCTTAACAAATATCATTTGTCTCATGCATCTTCATAACAATTGTATTCAAGACACCACTTTACTAAATAAAATGCAAAAGACATAAAAGTTTTGATGTTCATCTATTTTATTAGGTCATATATATAACATACTACCCCCCACCCCCACCCCCTCAACACCTGCTAATTGGAGTATACAAGAGATCAAAGTGACCTAGCTAACAGTGAACCACGTTGTACTACCAAAGATCTACAAAATGACCCAAGTATCATTGCTATACAATGTCTACTATCTGAGAAATGAACCTACACTTAAAATTGAACTAAATCGGGATGGACGTATGGACATTCTTACATACCTACAGACGGACAAGGGTAAATCACTGTGTAAAATTTTAGATATGTGCAAGCCATGCTCACAGTATGTTTACTTGTTATTAAATTGCTTAACTTTAGGACTCACAAAAGTAGTTTGACACAGCTTGAATGATCTTAGCAGACTTTGTTACTCTTACACTTACACATGTCTCGGATAATACACCTTTGAGTCCATCTTCACCATTTCTATTGTAGGCAAGTTTCAAGTTATGGAAAGACAAATTCCTACCAGCAGCTTTCCTAGCCATACCTTTGCTCAAAATTTTCTTTTCTACAAGATCATTGTAAGATGAAATATTTTTCTTTATACACATAGAGTAAGCAAGAGAGGATAAAACATGATTACAATCAAAAGCAGCTTCAGAACATGAGTGAACACAAACAATTGCTTTCATCAACTAACAGCTGTAGAGATGTGACATCCTCTAAGGCATCATGTGTATTGTAATCATTACCCCTTACAACTTGACATACATTTTCTTGTGCATATGAAGACAAATTTATTTACAAATGCTGAAATTTTAACATTTTTTTCCAATGCATTGAATAACAAAGGACAATCAAAAACTTAAATGTTATGTCCAGCAAGGAAAACTGGTTCGGGAACTTGCTGTATAAATGACAGGAATCCCTCAATAGCACATGATATACTGGATGGGGTTACCACTTTGCCATGGTGATACATTCTGCTCCCTGAAATGGATATGCCTGTGATATCTGATGCACCTTTGGAAATAGGTTGTTTCGGAAAGACATAGATGCTCCATTTCTTGTCACCATATACTGCTGCCATCTGTGTGATGTGAGAAGTCTGTGTTGAAAAAAATTGATAAACATTCAAGCTGAGTTTAAAATATGCCTGAGTTGGTGGTGATTATTTAGTCATATTTGGTATATGTTATAACTAAACTGCTACTTTCAAATATAACATTATGTGAATGTGCATAATTAGTTGGGGAAAAACAAGTTTTCTGCAAACAACAGGTAAAATAAATGATGAAAACTAGATGTGTCATTATGACACAGATGCCCCGCCCACAACAAACTTCTATGACAATGATGTTTTTGAAGTTAAAGATCATCAACTCAAAGTTGATCTATACCTCATCAGTATGTAACCTTATAGCAACAATCAAGTCAATAACTTGAAATTCTTTAATTTCATATTCCCATTCACTTAGACAGTTTGGGTAAACACTATTGTAAAAGTATACTTTTGCTTTAAATACCTGCTTCATTTGCCTTGCTAGCAGTGTCCATTTACTGACATGAGGGATATTCAGCTCCGAAAAAAGACTATTGACTTGCCTCTCACCAATGCCAGCATGTATCATAGCTAGAAAATAAATGTCATCCTTTCATTTTCAAATTCATTTTGTCATGTTTGTTATATTACTTTGTGATTAGATGTTTTATTCATCTCACTCATGGTAAACTATTTAACATGAAGTGACTTCCTGTGGTATAATTCCCATATTTACCCCTCAATGAATTAAATCTTACATATTGTTCACCTGTATCACTTTCTAAAAAGTTAGTGTTTCACAGGTTGGGTTCATACATTTCAGTGAATTTTCTATTTTTTTGGGTGCCCAACCAATTATTTGGAACTTTTGCATTAATTATCAAGACTGGGATCAACATTATGTTTAACTTGGTGTCTAGTAAAAGTTGAAAGTTATATTAGATCAGGTGGCAGCCAAGGTCACACATTTAGTATATCCAAGAAATATCTATATTACAAAAGTCCAAATTACACTGTATAACTATAATTTATTAAGATTTACATTTGTGCTAAAAAAAAAACCTGATATGAGCTTTGTGTAATTAGCATCCCAAATCCTGTTGTGTCTTTTACTTAATTGGTTATCAGTGACATTCATAATTGTTTGGATTTTGAACCTCACCTTAATTATAGCTGATAATCCATCCATAATTTATCATGGCTGTAGCATGGTGCAGTTGAGGAGGCAGGCCACAATTACTGCATGCTGACATTGCATCTGCCAACACTCCCAATTCTACCACATGTCAACCGCCTCTCCATACATCTTCTCTGGTACTTAATGTCCCTTCCTCTACAACTAAACAGGATTATAGTCGTTTTATGACACTTTACTCCAGAAATATTATTAACGGAATATGGAAGAATTTCAGAAATGTTTTGATCAATTTTGAATCATACTCTCTTCAAAACATTTTTTCCTTTCAGAACATTTGACTTTTCTACTCTTTACACTACAATATATATATCTCATACCAAACTGAGAGAAGATTTCGTTCTCCTAGGACGAGAGCTCTGTTTTCCAAGAAATGCGATCGCCGTTATAAGTATATAGTTGTAAACTCCTTTATTCTGTTAAGAACATGACAAAGGCCAAATTGAAAATACTGTGGATAAAATCCCGAGAAAGATTGAGTTTAAGATTGACAAATATCAATTTTCTTTTTAATACAGTGACAGGATTTACCAACAAAATGTAGACTAAATAAAAACAATGTACATGTACCCCTCTTTAGTCTGACTTGTTTTTGTTTACATATAAAGCTGGTAAAACAAACAAATTCGTGGATTTTATATCCCCCGCTTGCAGGACATACACATTATTGAGGTTAGGTTAAAACATGTGAGTATCGTGCTGTTGAGACATAATGTATTGCTTGAAACTCGAAGAAAAAAACTCCGCCTTCTATAGAAACTGCAGATAATGACGTTTTTCTTTAATCAAGGGACCATAACTCCGCTAAATGGAGTCCGATTAAAGTGGTTGTCAAACTTGGCCGAGCCCTTGATGCTTGAACCCTGTTACTAAGTTTGAAGTCAATTGGATAATATTTGCGAGAGTTAATAACAAGATATGTATTGGCCACGTGGAAGGTTTATACTCTTCAAACTTGAAAGTAAGAACACCACTTTTCTACATAAACTGCTTTCCATGATCTTTGTTTACAACATGATCAACAGGGAAGCCCTAGATTTTCAGATCGTGAACTTTATTACCTTTCTTGATTGTAACATCCCTGCTTCCCAGTTTACAGTGTTTATATGTTGTATATGAGTCGGTATTCAAGAGATCGCTACTAATATTATGATGTCCATGAAAGAAGTCGACCGCTGGTGGACGAACTCACACAGGGTTTCAAGTGATGGAGGTCGATGAAGATTATGATGGGTAAGTGTTATGAACGCCACATGATAGTATGGGGATGTATTCTATTTTTTTTCTGAGATGAAGTTCGATAATATTTATGATGCTCATTATTTGCCCTGGTGTATCGTTTCCTCTACTCCAGTTCTAGGTTTGAGGACGTGATACACGACAGGTGTCGTCGATGACGCAGAAAACGTTTACACTTCCCAAACAACTGGCCTTATTCTTGTAGTATTTTTTCCATGATCTTCACGGTTCATCTTCTGCAGTAGCTTCAGGATATAAATGGATACCACGACCATCTTCATCACGCTTTATGTTAAAAGGCTAACTGAAAGCTGCTAAATATTTTTTGTACGATTATTTTAAAGTTCTGTTTAACGCTCTCAAAATATGGATACATAAATTATTCATCACAATTCGTTATATGAATATGTTTTATCTTTGATATATAGATATATATTAAATGTATAATAAAGCACGAATTCGGATCAATGATTCATTCAAGGAATTGACAAAAGCAAAAAGTGTACGTTATTTCTAATGCACGTACGAAATAACCTGAAAAGTAGACCTTTATCAAACCTTACCGGATGACAAGCTATTTATATTTCAAAAATAAATTTATAAAAATTGATTTATATTATCAATCAGAAACACTTAAGAACAAAACGCGGCAATTGTTTTGGGGGTTATCAAATAATAATCTGATACAATTCATATGTAATAGACGAAATTTAATATTTAGTACTTACAAATTTAAAATAATAAATGGGAGAGTTCTTTCTGTGGAAGTATTAGCAATGTATCTAAACACCGATGAAAGGTAAACACACTAAACAAACATTACCATATATTGAGGTAAAATGTCCATGAATCACAGAGTTTAGAAATAAAAAGGCCGATCCTCCCATTAAACTAACCCTGTATGACGTATATTCGGGTAAGATAAGATGTTTATCTGGACCTTAATCGTCACATCTTCGTATAATTCGTGGTTTAATGAGAAACTCTTTAAAAATTTACAACTTTCATTGAAACGATGATATAGGGGATCATAGCCTTGCTTACTATCAAAGCGACTAAGTTGGCGGATACCATTTCAAGGAATATCTGTCGGGCCGTTAATTCGGCGACAATAATAACTATGAGGAATATTTTTATAGTTCTAAAGGCTTGATAAGAGTTCACGGGTACTTTAGTGGAATAATTGTGAGCGAGGAAGCGAGAAATGGAATGAATCATTGTATTGCCCTGGTTTAGAAACGGACGGCCACCTTTATGATATATAAATATACGAAGCAAGTCATTTCTAATAATGATAGGGTATACGCGACCTCTTAAATATCTCTTAAATTGTATAATGAATGAAAGTCGATCCTGTTTTATTCCAAATATCAAAATATGTATTTTTATTATATTAATAAATTGCATCAAGCTGATCATATTTTCGTAAGCACACAGGGTGTATTTGCTTAGATAGACTGCAGTAGGGTCTGAAACGTGGAGCTGTGATCAGAGGTGATAAGATGTGATATTGTATGACAAATTATAATTTTATATGGTGTGATATTTTCACTTTTCCCGTAAGCAGATATGCTGCGTCACTGGGAAGATTTAAATAAAGATGCTATTTAATAAAATTTAATGTTATCGTGTGTTTATGAGTTTATTTTAATGTGCACCCTGTAGATATGTCTGTGCATCTGGTACACGGATCTGTTTGATGTTTGCTGTTATGCTAAGAGCTTGGAATTATTAAAGAGTATGTGTTACAGTACATTAAAGTCTGAGTCAAAATCATTGTTAGCTGCAGTTCACATTCCCACAGACGTATCTAAGTCTAGTTTATGTCACATTGCAAAGTGTGTGCATCCTGGGCACTGTTAAGTAAACAAATGCATTTTACCTTAAACCTAATGCTTTTAAAATTGTTTATAAATGCGCTATTGTTATTGGTATAAAGATGTAAAGCTTGCAGGTTTTTGAAGTGATGTGTATATATTGTTTTTCTAATGTGGCTGAGACAACTTTATACAGCTCCTTAAATGCACATACTTACAGTTAACACAACAAAGCCATACTTATCTGATAAAACAATCAGTAAGACGGCCTCGTACTGTCGCCATTGTCGTCTGATCGGACATTTTCATCTATATGTACATTTTATACAAGAGATATTGTTTTATACTGGACTCACCGTAACAGTGTGTGACCGTGTTGTTGGGCATAGCTCATAAACCATAGAATTGTTTGACAACGAGTAGTGCATGGACCGTAAGCAGACAATAAAATGTAATTGAAATATCATTAAGAAATTACATAACTGATTTATTTCTCACATACAGTCTTCCGTTTGTACAATTCTATAAATCTGGCAAATCATTTCTTTTGATAAAAAGGGAAAGATGTACACTTGTCAATCAAACTTGTCAACTATGAACCAAAGAGAACACAATAATAATAATGGACAGATGTTTAAGTCTATAAACGAATCTGCAATGTTAGTATCGGATGTTCTAAGTTTGGTGTCCATTGAGTGTGTACATGGGGTTAATGATGAGACAGAATATTTATATTACATATGTTGGTTTTCAAATTGTTGTCGACCATTGTCAAAGTGTAAAGCTTTTATTTACTGCAAAAGTTCACTAAGTCGTTTCTTTTGTTTTGGTGTCTTTTCGGTTTCCTTTTGTTTTACTAACAACTGTGGGCTCATATTTTGTCTTTGTATGTAGATATGGTAAGTTTGAAATTCTTAAGTATTCTTTTCGTTAATGTGAAGGCTGTGCTAATACTTGTTTTGCACTAGTTATATGAAGATAGTTTCTTTTTACACACAGTACCCTATATCGACTTTGTGAGTACAGTATATGACACACATTGGGTAGCTCACACACAGTACCCTATATTGACTGTGTGAGTACAGAAAATGACACACATTGGGTAGCTCACAGACAGTACCCTATATTGACTTTGTGAGTACAGTATATAACACACATTGGGTAACTCACACACAGTACCCTATATTGACTTTGTGAGTACAGTATATGACACGTATATAACACACATTTGGAAGCTCACAAACAGTGCCCTATATTGACTTTGTGAGTACAGTATATGACACACATTGGGAAGCTCACACATAGTACCCTATATTGACTTTGTGAGTACAGAATATAACACACATTGGGTAACTCACACACAGTACCCTATATTGACTTCGTGAGTACAGTATATAACACACATTGGGTAACTCACACACAGTACCCTATATTGACTTTGTGAGTTCAGTATATGACACACCTTGGGTAGCTCACACACAGTACCCTATATTGACTTTATGAGTACAGTATATGACACACATTGAGTAGCTCACACACAGTTCCCTATATTGACTTCGTGAGTACAGTATATGACACACATTGGGTGACTCACACACATTACCCTATATTGACTTTGTGAGTACATTATATAACACACATTGGGAAGCTCACAAACAGTACCCTATATTGACTTTGTGAGTACAGTATATAACACACATTTGGAAGCTCACAAACAGTACCCTATATTGACTTTGTGAGTACAGAATATGACACACATTGGGTAACTCACACACAGTACCCTATATTGACTTTGTGAGTACAGTATATGACACACATTGGGTAACTCACACACATTACCCTATATTGACTTTGTGAGTACAGTATATAACACACATTTGGAAGCTCACAAACAGTACCCTATATTGACTTTGTGAGTACAGTATGTGACACACATTGGGTAACTCACACACAGGACCCTATATTGACTTTGTGAGGACAGTATATGACACACATTGGAAGCTCCCTCACAGTTTCCTATATTGACTTTTGGAGTACAGTATATGACACACATAGGGTAGCTCACACACAGTACCCTATATTGTCTGTGTGAGTACAGTATATGAGTACAGTATATGACACACATAGGGTAGCTCACACACAGTACCGTATATTGACTTTGTGAGTACAGGATATGACCCACATTCGGCAGCTCACAGACAGTACCCTATATTGACTGTGTGAGTACAGAATATGACACACATTGGGGAACTCACACACAGTACCCTATATCGACTTTTTGAGTACAGTATATGACACCTATTGGGTAGTTCACGCAAAGTACCTTATATTGACTTTGTGCGTACAGTATATGACACACATTTGGTAGCCAACAAACAGTACCCTATATTGACTTTATGAGTACAGTATATGACACACATAGGGTAGCTCACACACAGTACCCAATATTGACTTTGCGAGTACAGTATATGACACACATTCGGGAGCTCACACACAGTTCCCTATATTGACTTTTTGAGTACAGTATATGACACACATTCGGTATCTCATTGGGTAGCTCACAGTAAGGTAGTAAATTTATGACACACGCTCCACACACGGTAGCTAACACACAGCTCCCTTCATTGAATTCGTCCTGGTTGGTACGACGTGTTAATTTGACAGTTGATTCACTAATATACGTCATGTGACATTGGCTTAAAAAGTAGACAGGGTACAGATCTCCGCTAGATTAATGATTCCTCCACCCTACCGGACACACTTACCTACACGAGAATATTTACAGAGAGTGTTGACATTTTCTTGGGAGCACTCCTATACCGACACTATGTCACGACAACTTAATCTGTGGATTTGGTGTTTTGTTCTCATCTGCATACTTGTTTTGTTTTGCGTTTCGACAGGTAAGGCTTACATTTAACTCTCCTGTTTTATATATGTTTTTAATAATAGTAAAATTATGTTCCTTTATGACACACATTGGGTAACTAACACATAGTACCCTATATTGACTATGTGTGTACAGTATATGACACACATTCGGTAGCCCACACACAGTACCCTATATTGTCTGTGTGAGTACAGTATATGAGTACAGTATATGACACACATAGGGTAGCTCACACACAGTACCGTATATTGACTTTGTGAGTACAGGATATGACCCACATTCGGCAGCTCACAGACAGTACCCTATATTGACTGTGCGAGTACAGTATATGACACACATTAGGTCAATCACACACAGTACTCTAAGTTCCCTATATTGACTTTGTGAGTAAAGTATATGACACACATTGGGTCAATCACACACAGTACTCTATATTGACTTTGTGAGTACCGTATATGACACCCATTTGGTAGCTCACACACCGTACCCTATATTGACTGTGTGAGTACAGTATATGATACACATTGGGTAGCTCACACACAGTTCACTATATTGACTTTGTGTGTACAGTAGATGACACACATTGGGTCAATCACACACAGTACTCTATATTGACTTTGTGAGTACCGTATATGACACCCATTTGGTAGCTCACACACCGTACCCTATATTGACTGTGTGAGTACAGTATATGACACCCATTGGGTAGCTCACACACAGCACCCTATATTGACTGTGTGAGTACAGAATATGACACACATTGGGGAACTCACACACAGTACCCTATATTGCCTTTGTGAGTACAGTATATGACGAACATTGGGTAACTCACACACAGTTCCCTATATTTACTTTTTGAGTACAGTTTATGACACACATTCGGGAGCTCATTGGGTAGCTCACAGGAAGGAAGTAAATTTATGACACACGCTCCACCCCCGGTAGCTCACACACAGCTCCCTTCATTGAATTCGTCCTGGTTGGTACGACGTGTTAATTTGACAGTTGATTCACTAATATACGTCATGTGACATTGGCTTAAAAAGTAGACAGGGTACAGATCTCCGCTAGATTAATGATTCCTCCACCCTACCGGACACACTTACCTACACGAGAATATTTACAGAGAGCGTTGACATTTTCTTGGGAGCACTCCTATACCGACACTATGTCACGACAACTTAATCTGTGGATTTGGTGTTTTGTTCTCATCTGCATACTTGTTTTGTTTTGCGTTTCGACAGGTAAGGCTTACATTTAACTCAACTGTTTCCTATATTGACTTTGTGCGTACAGTATATGACACACATTGTGTAGCTCACACACACTACCCTATATAGACTTTGTGAGTACAGTATATTACACACATTCGGTAGCTCACAGACATTACCCTATATTGACTGTGTGAGTACAGTTTATGACACACATTCGGGAGCTCACACACAGTTCCCTATATTTACTTTTTGAGTACAGTATATGACACACATTCGGGAGCTCACACACAGTTCCCTATATCACACATTTGGAAGCTCACAAACAGAACCCTATATTGACTTTGTGAGTTAAGTATATGACACACATTGGGTCAATCACACACAGTACTCTATATTGACTTTGTGAGTACCGTATATGACACCCATTTGGTAGCTCACACACCGTACCCTATATTGACTGTGTGAGTACAGAATATGACACACATTGGGTAACTAACACATAGTACCCTATATTGACTATGTGTGTACAGTATATGACACACATTGGGAAGCTCACACACAGTTCCCTATATCACACATTTGGAAGCTCACAAACAGTCCCCTATATTGACTTTGTGAGTTAAGTATATGACACACATTGGGTCAATCACACACAGTACTCTATATTGACTTTGTGAGTACATTATATGACACACATTGGGTAGCGCACACACAGTACCCTATATTGTCTGTGTGAGTACAGTATATGATACACATTGGGTAGCTCACACACAGTTCCCTATATCACACATTTGGAAGCTCACAAACAGAACCCTATATTGACTTTGTGAGCACAGTATATGACACACATTGGGCAGTATATGACACACATTGGGGAGCTCACAGACAGTACCCTATATTGACTTTATGAGTACAGTATATGACACACATAGGGTAGCTCACACACAGTACCGTATATTGACTTTGTGAGTACAGTATATGACACACATTCGGTAGCTCATTGGGTAGCTCACAGTAAGGTAGTAAATTTATGACACACGCTCCACCCCCGGTAGCTCACACACAGCTCCCTTCATTGAATTCGTCCTGGTTGGTACGACGTGTTAATTTGACAGTTGATTCACTAATATACGTCATGTGACATTGGCTTAAAAAGTAGACAGGGTACAGATCTCCGCTAGATTAATGATTCCTCCACCCTACCGGACACACTTACCTACACGAGAATATTTACAGAGAGTGTTGACATTTTCTTGGGAGCACTCCTATACCGACACTATGTCACGACAACTTAATCTGTGGATTTGGTGTTTTGTTCTCATCTGCATACTTGTTTTGTTTTGCGTTTCGACAGGTAAGGCTTACATTTAACTCACCTGTTTTATATATGTTTTTAATAATAGTAAAATTATGTTCCTTTCGTAAGAGGAAAACTGATTCATAATTTTCATCACTCTTGATAATTATCAGTAACTTTAAACTAGGGCACGAAATCTACTGATAAAAAAGGAAATTAAGTGTAATAAATTTCTCTTTATGGGTTTGGTTCGGATAGAAAACAGGTTTTTATTTTATCTTTGAAATGCTATTAAATAGTTATTAAATATATGTGAATGTTTTACCCGAGCATTCCATTGTATGCCGACAATTTATTTAAAATTCTTTATGTAATTATTTTCTTGCTTGGTGGAATTGCGGTTTCATGGTACAAACGTTAAAGAAACTGTGTGAGCGTTTAGCATAGAGTTGTCAATAAAGAAAACAATATCAATATAAGTTCAACTTAGTTCATGGGAGATTTTCGAGAACTAGTGAATTGCTTTTCATTTTCTGATCTCCTTAAGAACGGAAGACTCTCCGTGTCACTGACTAATAATGATAGGAGAGCAGTCAGTGTAAAATTTTAAACTTTAACTAAATGTGTTGTGTTACAATTATTTTTATGTTTTATTAACTCAATTTAAAATTTGTATAAACTGATGTATTAGTTGTATCAAAACCCTAAATTAAGTAGAAAAAAATAATAATGGTATTTTAAATGAAAGCCAAAGCAAGGAGGTACGGTAGTCTAGTGGTAGGACGCCGGGCTCGTGACCGAATGGTTGCGGGTTCGAATCACGGCACGACACTGTGTTGTATCTTCGAGCAAAATACTTTATTCCGCTGTTTCCACAGTCTTCTCATCTGTACATGAGAACGTGGTTTAGCTGTGCTAGAATTTTGGAATGCTAGCTGTGAGCGCTGAAATGGCATCACCGGCTGCATGCTCCCCAGGTAGACGAGAAAGATGTTTGCTGGTTGCAAAGGCCCTATAACCACGGATAATAATTTGTGAACCCCTTTGATACGACCTCCGGACTAGGTTATGATAAAACAGAATATAATAACCTGGAGTTATTATTTATTATTAGTAGTAACACGTTGATATACGCTACTATTTGCTCACATAAGTGTTGGTTATACATACATCGAATAAGGCATATAGAGGACTTATTAAAAAAGGGAAGGAATTAACATAAAAAATAAATCAATGGACATTATTTCGAGATTCATTAAGATAAAATTGAAGATTCGTTATGCACGAAGACTATTATCTATTTCCCTGTGGGATCAACCGGGGGAAATATCATCGTTGTTGTCTTATCTCTAAAATAAAAATGGAATAATCAGTCCATATAAAATACAGATAACTACATGACATTTTGAGGTAGCATTCAAAGAAGAAAAAATAAAACTCCTACGTTTATTTAAAATAATATTTTAATTTCAAAATTGTAGATTTAACCTTTTAATCAAAGTTTCAACTTTAGGGATGTTCCACGATATTTGTAAAGATGTACAACGTATCAATAATGTTCATAATATGTAGGTTCGTCTTAAAAACAAGTGCAGAAATAGAAGTTTACAAACTTAAGGTTATGATTTCAACACGGTTAAGGGTTAACTCAACACCAAATGTTTCCCACCCATTACGATTGATTTCAATATACACAATATGTTTTAATCCTCAGGTCTCTGTGAGCTTCTCCGCTATATAAAGTCAATTCTGCTCTCTATTAAAACAACACCTGTGTTTAAAGACCACTTTAACAACTTCCTATTGCAGTGATTTTGTATGGTATACTTAACCTGTATTAAGAGACCACCTGCGATAAGAGACCACTTTATAGACTTCCTGAAGGTGCTCTCTGAATACAGGTTCAGTTAGCAATTCAAATAACTGCAATGGAAAGTGGCCTAAGTGATCTCTTAATGCAGGTGTTTTTTTTAAATATGAACCGATAGATTAGAGAAACGATATGAAACACATTTAGTTTGTGATAGATTAAATAAGCGATACTTATTAGTTTATCATTGTAGTCTGTTAAACTAAGCGAGCATTATCAGATTTACATCTAAATAACAGAGTATGAAATAACTGCAGATTAATGATAATTATTAGATAGTAATATACATAATTAATCGGTAGTAATATACATATATTAGTAAAATAACCATCAAGTAATGCATTGACAATATATTATTGGTAATATTTAAATGATAGTTCATACTCAACAACACATATAGTAAAAGATTAATGATTTAATCGGTAGCTAAGCTGTGACTATCGTGATACACCGATAGCGATACCGATGTATACGTAAAATGTCACCATAGGAATACGCGGGACGATCAACACACATTTCGCAACTCAAGCCTGTTACTGCTAATGGTGCCAGCACATAGAAAATCGTGAGTCCATTAGACTAGTAATAATTTATATAATGTGCTATAATAACCGGTTATTTATGGGTGGTTAAATTATGAAATATAGCTCTTCTTTAAATCGAAACAAGCGCTTCGAAAAATTAAAATAACATAGAGATTTTTAATGATTATTCATGTTGTCACTTATGAGCTTTTCTAAATTTGTGCAAATATACACTTTAGCTTTACAATACACACACTGCATGATAATGCATTAGTAATTCTGAAGTGATACATTGTATCTAAAATGTTGTCGATTAAATCGACAATAATACATATAAACTACAGGGTAAACACAAAAATATATAATATATATATACAAATTATTATATATTAAAATTCATATAAATATATTTTTATTATTTGACATGAAAATGAAAAGAAGCGGAGAAAATTGCCTTACTCATAATGTGTATAGTTATGAGAAATCAACAAGTTTATATATAAGGGAGAAAGTACATTCATTGTGCCTGCTCCATGAAACGCTTTTGTAAAATGAGACTATCTTGTCCTGCCATCTTATACACCGGTAGAACACTATGTCCGCCACGCTGTCGTACTCAAGTTCACACACCACCCAATTTACATATCGTTTTCCAAAAGAGAATTCGACAAATCTCCTAAATGTCCAGTTATTTTATTGAAGTGAAATTTGAACCGCACATTTCTTCCTTAGTCCGGTGAATTGTGAGCGGTATTTCTCGTGCTTGCTTGACAAGAAAGGGGTGTATCAAATTTCAAAAACGTACAGTTTTGTGATACAAAACAGAGATATCCTAATTTCAGTAATTACATGGTAGCTTAGTAGTAGTAACTACACCACTACTGTAAACTCAATAAATCACACAGAGAAAAGTCAGACCCATTTAGCCAAGGATTGTCAAACTTCAGACCATAGTCTTAATGCCGAAATTTCTAAAACAATAGTTCTAATAGTCCAATTGTAAGTCCAAGTGTTTCACTAGTCGGTATAATGAATAAACGTCTCAATCATCCACAAACATGTTAAATTCTCATGTCTGTAAATACTATCGGTTTTAATAATATTCTTTGAGTGATTGATGTATGACGTTCTACTTTATACACAGATTAAGAAATAAATTAAAATGATATCATGAAATTGAAATAATACAACATTTAAACTGATAACACTGTTCATGAATCAATCAACGGACTAATGATAATTAAGATTAGGAAAAGTAGAGAGCATTTTAAAATTTATATTTCTAATTTGATTAAAAAAATATTAATATGTTAAGGGGTGTAGCAAATAGCTAGGATTTGTACATAACACGAAATGTAAATAAAATACATCAGTTTAATAAAATAACAATCATCATATTGCTTAAAAATTAATGTCACTCGGGAGATCGTTGCTATGGCAATACAAAGGGTATATACATGTAGTTATAAACATACCAACAATAGCTTTTAACATGATATTAATATAACACATCGTAATGATAATAAAGAAATGCAATAAAAAATATTTTATATTAATTAAGATATGTTACACATTTCTTTGTGTTGGTATAATTATGTATAGCGCCTTATTTTCGGTCTGTCAAGTAATCTAATGTCATCAATTAGCGTTACACAACTGTTAAACGATACAGATAAAAACAATATCAACCAAAATGTGAATTTCTGGATGAATAGGTGCAAAATGAAGAATGGCCACTCCAACACACGTCAGACGTGATAACATCAGATGACCAGATGACTTAAGTTCAAAGTACGGTTAAAGAATATTTGCTATCACTAATTCCTTTTGTTTTACATATGAGTATCTTTTAGTCTGTGTTACATGCATAACTGACTGTGATATTTTATACTTGTGTTGTATTGTTGTTATACATTCTGTAAGGGGACCCTTGGGTCTGTTGAATTGGAAATAAACAAATACATTTTGTTTAAGACTTATTCGTCTTTCACGGAATGCTAAAAAATGCTACTATGAATAATGTTCTCATCGAAATTCTAAAGAATGTCCATATTGTTCTTAGGGAATTATATGTGCTTCTAGACTTTAATTCGCTTTTTTTTAATATTATATAAAATACTATTATGTTTTTTATGGGCAGTAGTTAAAGTGATTTAGACTAGTATACTTCAGAGATGATAACTGCAAGAAAACCAAATAATGACATGATATTAGGATTGTTATTGATTCCATGGACATTTACCACACAGTCTGGACCGCGACTGCATAACCTTAAATTTAGAACTTGTTTCGTTGTAATCAAAAGTTGTAAATATGTTAACTTTATAAAACCCTTATCCTTATTGTGTATTTCTATAGTTTCTGAATATTTAAGACACGGAATTGTAACCATTTGACCCTTATTGCAATTGATGAAATTCTAAGTGGACAATCTACCCATGTTGTGCAGTTGAAATGTTTGCTTTGTTTGTCTTTCTGCATCGACTTATCTTAAACAGGTACTTCCTTATTTCATGTGTATAGTGGTCCTGTGTACACGGTAACAACCACTAACGCTTAGTGACTGTACTATATGTGTACACATGGGCTGTTCCTTATCTGAGTTGTAATTCCTGAATGTTATAAATTATCACCATTTAATGTTTGTTCATTTTTTTTGGCATACTACAGTTAATCAGACCATTTTATTTGCGCATTGTCATTTATTTAAGACTTTCAGGATAAGATTCTCTGTTCTAGGTTCATGCTATATATTTGACAAAGGCTACTCTTAATGTGTCACAAGATAACAATAACTACCTTTATCCTATAGTGTATAGATGTCTTGTTAAAAACTGATTTATTTCGTGAATGCTCTTATTACAATATTTGGTCTGATACATAGAACTTATAACTGCTGAACACGACACCGTATGTCTAACCGTCACACCTGTTATTTTGTATTGATGAACTTCATTATCTCTTTCTCCTTCATAGAATTTTTGCTTGTAGTGGAAAATTGGTTTATATAAATAACGTGTTAACAGTGAATCATTTACCCGAATAGAAATGTGCCAATGGTTAGCTTATTCGGACAAATATTAGCCTATCCCACTCTACATTTATCACTGTACTGCTTTGACATCTATAAGCAAATCTCCTACCGTATTACCGAACGTTTACATACTTGTACCACAAAACGTTATTGTACCGTTTTGAGAATTCTTTGACATCTATATACAATACTCCTGATATATCACCAAACGTATTTATTTAGGGGGGTTGTTAGTTGTTTCAAATACATCGTTCTTTAGGGAATTATCAATTCACATACTCTACCCGACGTTATAAAGGACATCACTATAAACCATCCAAACACATGGAAATGTTACGCCTCATTTCAAAAGGATGTTAGACATTTTCTTTGAAAAGAAAGTTGATTATTTTACTGAGTAATGTTGAAAATTGTAAGAAAGAGAAATCCTCAAAAAATTAATTATTAAATTGATTTTTTTTAACAAGAATTTGTCGGGTTTTATATCAGCTCATTCGGCAGTGTATTAACATATAAATTACAAAATACGCATAGCACTTGAAGAAAAGACACATAAATGTGAAGTGTTTGCGTCGTAACCAAAAACGTCTTCTTCAGATTTGGCATAAAAGTTTTATAATGAAGTTAAAAACTGTTCGTAATTGTAGGTGATTTATATACCTGTTAGAAAAATTATATTCTCAAGAGCCGTCTGATTAAAAAAGAAATCAAGATAATAACGAAATGTAAGGTATTTATAATTTTTCTTATGTTTTTAGGCTTAAAGGGTAGTTCATTAGGGTTCAATTCTTAGAGAACTGTTTCCCTGATTGGTACAGTAATGATATAACTGATATTTAGAATTAGTGTCGTCCTTTCGTGGATGATATATCGCTATTAAAGTCACCATCATTACATTTCGTAGTTCAAGAGACTAGAATTCTTGATATAGCATGTAAAACCTTGCAGTATTTAAATATCTTGTTATTTATTTCCTAAAACTTGTGTTTTATATTATACATCTTGTTATTTATGTGTAACGTTTTTCGGTTATATTGTTAAGCTTGTGATATGTTTCATTTTTTAAACAAAATCATCATGATATTTTTATTCGGAAATTGCTATTTATATTAGAAATCTTTTGATAATTTATTTTGCAATTTTATGATTCATGTTAGAAAACTTGTGGTGAAGAACGAATCCATACATAGTAAAATATGTTTTGTTTTAAGAAGTCGTTGTTACACCTTGATTTGTTTACCGTAAGTATTTCATGTATCAGGTGATTATTTGAAAACGAATTTTAATTTATCGACATTGCATGTCACGGTTTTATGTGCAGGGGAAATGTCATTTCGCCGCCTGCTTGGCGACTTCCAGCAGATTAAGAGGTGTCGATGTTTATCAGTTTATGTAATTGTAAAAACTTAATGCTTAGTATGTCAATTTCTACATTTGAAATTGACTTGTACAGAATTACCGGAACGCCCGATTGCATGTGACTGACAACTCAATACTCAACTCCTAGCATATTTTATACCTGTTTTAATTTCTACGTTTGAAATTGACTCTCATATTAATGGCAAAACGCCTGGTAGCATGCGACCACGTCATAGGGAGGAGACATTTTCTTTAAATTTATTTTTCCGAAAGGTCGACTAATTTTGTATGTCAAGAGAACCTATTAATTACGCTCAATTTCGATTTTTTTTTTCACTGTTTGAAAATACGAAATGAATCAACCTATTTTCAACATTACTCTGCTCGCCGAGTCCGTCCAATTCAGCAAAATCAACTGTTATTTAGTGTTAGAGTTAAGTACTTTGTTTACCACAACTAAACAACTACCAGTGGTATAGTGAGTAAGTGGTGTGATCACTCGTGTATATAATGTACCGATAATCTGAGCAAAATATTTGATTTATAACAACTCGACTGCTTTTTGTGGTTCTCTTCACTTTAAGGACTTTTCCAGCGGATGAACAACTTTGAGTATAAAATTTATGTTTTATTCTGTTTCAGGATATATGTCAAAGATAAAAAAAATGTTGGACCTCAGATATTAATTGTATTCCTTACTGTTACAGAATCTTTATTTTCATAAATATTGCACATCTGGTTTATAAGTATCGATTAATTGCAGAACTTTACAGGTTCATTAAGTTATCGGTCTATATATTTAGGTAATGCCATTATAGCCGGGCGTTGATATGATAAATAGGTTTGGGCTATTTTATTTTTAAAAAGTTGTCAGGTTTAAAATCAGAAATTAGCATATGTTTTTAAAACTTTATCAACACCCTCTCAAATGATCATCCATGTAAATAAGGTAATGACATAAGAGAATCAAGATATAAAACAAATAACAATTAGTATATGAAATATTTGAGCTTGTTTTCCATTGGTTCTGATATTTTATGTTACGTTACGATCGTGCTGGCTTATTGGGCAGATAACTCTTTTTAACTTTTTGTGTCTAGAAATTATCATTTAATGCAATCCCTTGCACCATCCCCTGCGAGAAAAAATGCAGCACTTTTGCACAGCAGGAACGATTACTTTGTATACTATCAAGTCATCGTTATTTAACTTGAAATAAATATTTCATGATAAAAATACATTATGCATTTATAACACTTTGTGAAATATATCGTCGATTCCACGAAATTTCGGTAATATTTTCATACAGATATGTTATCAGGTAGACCATCAGTGTACAGCTAGGTAATCAGGTAGACTATCAGTGTACAGATAGGTAATCAGGTAGACTATCAGTGTACAGCTAGGTAATCAGGTAGACTATCAGTGTACAGCTAGGTAATCAGGTAGACTATCAGTGTACAGCTAGGTAATCAGGTAGACTATCAGTGTACAGCTAGGTAATCAGGTAGACTATCAGTGTACAGCTAGGTAATCAGGTAGACTATCAGTGTACAGCTAGGTAATCAGGTAGACTATCAGTGTACAGTATATGGGAATGAAATTTCCAATTAAAATTACTGAAACATCATACAAGGTATTTAGTTTGTAGTGGATACAATTGTGTTCTGTGTAAGATTCAACAAACTCTTTAGACCGAGTAATATGTGACTTTAGGTACTGATTGTGTTGGCCTGTATTTCAGTTGACGGTTCTTGTATCAACAATGCTGCCACAACGACGTCAACCACTACAACTACGACAACCACCACTCCAAGGCCTCCGAGTCCTTGACATCACTTCCGATTAAGACAGAAACAGAATAAAAACTGTCGCAAAAGGTATCAGTAGTGTTCATATCAATTGAAAGATGTGTAAGCCAACTTTTTAACTGTAAATTTTACATTATTCAAGCAAAATTAATCATGAGATCATACTCTAAAAATTGGCGTAATACATATTTTCTTTGATTTCAGAATAAAGCTGCTGCTTCCGGTAATGGATATGCCAGCGCTGCTGTCAGGCGCCAATAATGCAGAGACTCTAGCATAATATTCCTCAATATTTTATTTCTATATGACTTTGTTTATTAAAGTCCTGTTTGTTGTTTATATTACCCGATTTGTTTTTTTTTGTGCTCCTTTTGTTACACGTGTCTAGTCTTCACGGCACACCAACACCAAATTGTCATACAGGGTTTCACAGTGGTTTTAATCGCCCACCAGCACAATAAGGTCATACAGGGTATAGATAGCATGTACCAGGAAAAGTGTGAATAATGACAGAAAAGGGTGGAAATGAAAAAGATAAATCAATAAAATGTTTCAAAGGTTTGGTTTGGTTTAGTATTGTTTAACGTCCAATCAACAGCTATGGTCATTAAAGGACGGCCTCCCCTATGTGCAAGATGCATGCATGTAGTGTATGCGTGTGTGTTTTGGGAACCTGCGATATGTTCGTGTTTGGCTCCTTGTGATAGCGCGGAACGGATGCCGACTTTATAGTGTTACCTCACTGAAACATACTGCCGTAGACACCCAGCAGGACACCCCACCTGGTCGAACCAGTCGTCACTCATACATTGCTGAGCGTTAAGCAGGATTAGAAACTACTATTTTGACAGACTCTGGGGGGAACGCTCAACTAAAGGCCAAAAGCGAGGCATTGTCAAGGGAGACATTAGGAAGAAGAAATTTGTTTAAAAAGAAGAGAAAAGATAATATCCCAAATTTAGTCGCCTCTTACGATCATGCAATGGGGGCAGCAGGTACATTTCTTACGCCCTATCTGTTTCAATGGATGCAGAGGATTTTGGTTTCTTCAACGACCTCTAAGGAAAGAACAAAGGAGAAATATCCGATTCTGCAGGAGGACCCGCATTAGTTGCCTCGTACGATCATGCAGTGGAATTTAGAAGATATTTTTTTTTCTACCATCAGAGATTTTATGATGGATTTTTTGTCTTTTTTGTTAGTACATGTAGGTACATTATTTTGTTGATGTTAGATCATGAAATAGTAGAAAATTGCGACGTACTATCATTTTACAAGGATTTTTTTTTTATGCCAATGGGACTTACGTTGACGGATATTCTATGACTATTTTCTAAACGGAGATAAACAAAATATTGCAAGGGTTTCAATGTGTACCTGTCTGAAACAAAAATCGTCATCTTGCGTAAATTGCATGTTTATCAACAAATCAAAGCTATTTTCGCGACTGCCGTTTTCCTAATAATCTTTAAGGCCAATATTTTAGGTTTATAACTATACCTGTTACAAATGTAAGTTGTATAGAAATGTTAAAATAAAGTAGTGAAGTGTTCTGTCAACCTAACAGTGCTTGGAGCAGAAGAGTCCAGACAGATAAGTTATAACGACATTCACCAAATGGTGCTATGTCGTTCAAATTTATCAATATATATCTATATTAATGGCTGTGCATTGATTTTTTTGACTATTTTATATACCGATAACTACTTGCGGGTAGAACGTTTTAAGGTATGACACTAAGAATTAACTTAATGCGAATAACACATTACCACAGCCTTTGAAGAGAGTTCAAACAATTTTACATAAACCGAAAAAATGCAAAAATTATCTAATTATTTTTCCGAAAGAGACGTTATTTACAAATTTCATGCATCACAGCATCCCTTTGTGACTGGATAAGGCAGATGATTTCTCTTCAAATGTGCGACATAGACCGTTACGGGTGGGTAAGTCCAGTTAAGGTGGTCAGCCAGGCAGGTAATGCAGTCGTGAACGCTAAGAGAAGTAATGGCAAGAGCAGCAAAAACGCCGGAATACTGAGATATCGGGTAATTGCCACATAAAATTGTCGTTA
Organism: Mizuhopecten yessoensis; assembly: GCF_002113885.1. NCBI lineage: Eukaryota > Metazoa > Mollusca > Bivalvia > Pectinida > Pectinidae > Mizuhopecten > Mizuhopecten yessoensis. The sequence continues at coordinate 1,057,541 of NW_018406397.1, forward strand.
AATCTGACCCAGTAGAAAGGGACAATCTTCGTAAAAGTACACCATGGTTGTACATTAATCATTAATCACATTTATGTCATAGACTAGCCACAAACGATTACTCAATCATCAGATTCCGTTATAACGACAGTGTTATCAACGCTTTAGAGGCTGTGGTCACAAACTACTTCCACAAAACGAGCAAATAATAATGAATATAAAGGCTTCCGAGGCTATAACGTGTATGTGTAGCTTTGCCTTCCCTTTTTCGTTTGTGTCGAATTTATGTGTATTCATGAGTACTGTTAAAAAAATGTATTAACAGGTTGGTTGCTTTTAAAAAAACTGTTTACATTATCGCTCTGAAATGCATTTGTGTCGTTGTCCTTATGAGAGTTTAAAGAGATGTGTGTACGATTTTACACAGAAGACAATATTACCTAGACTTTTGTGTTTTCTTTTAGCGTGCATCCTCGATACTCCAGGGATTACGCTCACTTTCGCTGCTCACTTTCGCTCGTACGTGCAGAGAGCGAAAGTCAGCGTAACCCATGTAATATCGAGGACGATTAGCATGCGTACTGGCCATTGATGTATATCTCACTCCTAGCTCAATGCAGGGCTCACCCTGGACCTAAAAAATCAGTAGCCAAAAAAGTAGCCATGTTTGAATTTCAGTAGCCAATTTTTTTTAAACAATGGCCATACTTTCTCGGCCCCCAACCGTTACGGATAGGCCCCCCATTAAAATCATAAAATATTTAATATTTTTTGAATTGCAATACTATTCAATATGATGTTAAATTAAGGAGTACTCTGTTAAATTAAAAAAAATGTTATGCATCTACTCTCTTTGTCATGTTTTATTTTGATTGATGTTATTTTGTTTGACCTCTTGTTACACACTTTGTGTGTCAGAGCGTAATAAAAAAAAATCTTGAAAATCTTGTTTATAATTTAATCCATAATGTGATATTTTTTTAATCCTTTCAGATTACATGGCTGTAATTTTAAGAAAATATAACTTAAATTAAAATGCTGAAAATTTCCACCAGAACTTTTTTATTTATTTTTTCAAAAGAGAGAAAAATCAGCCTTTATCTCATTTTCTTGACACAGGAATTGTGAAATAATCTAGCTTGAAAAGTTCAAATAAGATATTATTCGCCTTTAATTCCGTGCCTTCAATCAAAAAATAAAACTAATAAAATCCAAATCAAAAGTAGCCTCAGTGATGCAATATTGATAATTATTTTTCCTTTGTTTACATTCACCGTAATTCATGTTTTATGTAAAAAAAATAATACAAATATATTTAAAAAGATCACACATTTCAAATGTAAATGGCAGTAGAACACATTTGAAAGGAAAGGGACGAATCTATAACGGTATTGACCAACCCTTCGAAATAAATCGGGAGCACATCACGTCGCGCAACTTGGCCATTCCCGTGCACGTGCCGTCGATTGGCACCTAATACAAGCGACCGTCGAAGTAATTCTGAACGGTTTGCTGTTCTAAAAACTGCATAACTGTGATGCTAAATAACTTTTCTCGAACACTTGAAATTCTAAAACGTCTAACCACGAAAGTACACAGTCAGATACGATATAGGGCCTATCGTTTGAAGTTATCTGAAAGGCCGAAAATCGGCACTTCGACATGGTGTTTCAAGGCGATACTTATACTTTCTAATCAAGCATATCGGACGTATTTGTGCTTACTACGGTACTGGAAAAGGTAAATGAATACCATGTACACTAATTTAGATATACTGAACCCGTAAATTTGTTGGATGCGGTGTTTGAACGAGTTTATCAGATCGGCTTACGGCGCCGTCAAATGTACGTGTGCGAGACCACCTATGTGTGACTCGCTTATCAGACTGTTTTCTCAACGTCAAAGGGTCATCCAATTAACTTGACCCCACTGTCCATTATTGTACAAGAATCATAACACCTTTTGCCATCTGAAGCTTGATAATCGACTTTACAACTTAGACAAAAGCATTAAATAAACTCGCAGTCGTACAGCGCGCGCTGATCTGTGACGGCCCTGATTATGTTTACGCAATCAGTGTCAGCCACAATACACACGTGAGCTCGAGTAGACGGATCGTTTTCTGCGACAAAGATACAGAGTTTCCCCATTTTTAAAAACTTAGTAGTCAATTTAGTAGCCACATCGAATTTTTAGTAGCCAATAAAAAATAAAAGTAGCCAATGGCTACTTTGGCTACCGACAGCGTGAGCCCTGAAATTCCATCCACAGTTAGGTTATTAACTCATTCAACCCTGAAGACACATTTGAACTCTCCCAATTCTAAGGTTGGTATAGTTCATTATGAAATATCAGGGGTGAATGAGTTAAAGGTTCAATTAGCTATCGGTTGGTTTTTCACTGAATACAATAAAAACTAGACCTCTGTTGTTTCACCTATGTAGTGTTCCGTGATGTAGATCATACTCTCAGCTCAATGCCACCCACGCTATAAAGGTAATTGACCTCTTTTACTGTAAGTATTCATCTTTTAAATAAAGAAAGGAACAGTGCTCGTCTACTGGAGAGTTGGCGCATATATATCACTGACACTTGTGTCTGACATGCTGTCTCACATTTCGTAAACATACTTATTATAACCTACTTGCATTACTACAAATTAACGGACATTTTAGACAGACACTTTATTGTTTCCTTCATATATTATCCAATCGGGAGCCATAAAAAAGTAATTTAGACAAATGTACAAAATGTACAAAAAGCCAAAAGCAGACTGGGAGAAAGTGAAAAACAGGATGGACTTTTTTGGAAAGAACTTCATTGAGAATCACAATGGTGAGTCAACTGAAACCCTATGGCAAGAATTTATGATAGAACTTAATAACGTTATCTCAGAAGCAATTCCAACGAAAACAATAGGTAAGAAACCATCTCTTTCCTAGATGACTCGGAACATCAGACGTCACATCAAGGAGAAAGACATTTTTTTTAACAAACACAAAAAAAAGGGGGGGGGGGGGGCGACACAAAAGAATTCTTACGTTTTAACATCTAGTACAAAAGATGATCCCTAAACAGGTATGTAGAAGATCAGGAACAGTAAAAACAGATGACCATACACCTACTGACCATAAAACCTTCCACTTCTAAGTAATTATTCAGCTTATCGTAGAACAGCCGACAAGATCCCAAAGGAGTTGGTCCCCTGAAAAAAGATGGTATATATATACTACTATAGGATAATTTAGATAAAGCCAACACCCTAAATGAGCAGTCTTAATCTGTATTTACGTCGATATCCCCTCTCAGTCTCAAACAGCACAGATCAATATAAAACTTGTAGGAAAATGTCCACAACTCATGACCGTTGCGGTGTATTATTATCTGCTATTGTAACGATACATACAGCTCTTGTTAGTTTATTTTCAAATCTTCAAAAGAAAAACTAGCTAAAGATTCTTTTCTTTTCAAAATTTGAAAATCAATTAACTCAGGTTAGATTAACATGATAGACAGTAGTCAATTGCTTATCCGCCATACAGGTCAGTATCATCCCATGTCAGACATTACTTTCTGTTTTTGATCTGATGAAATTAAGTATATACATACCAGTCTGCACTATTCTTTCCAGGCACAGTGTAGAATCTACTACATTTCAACATGCATAGACGCACACGCTGCACATAATACTCGCAGGAGGGTGTTGCAGTATGGATGAAATCCCCAGAACCTTAAAAAAACCCGACATAAACTACATGCATCACTCCGACAAAGTATAAATATAGATGACAAAGTATGACTCCAGCTGTAAGCGTGATTGTCTTTGCCAAATATAGGCTACTGGGTCAACCTTTAAGTCCAAATGTCTTTCGACATGAACTTTAATCACTATTTATCACATCCACATTTTTAACTCATGCAGATGAATATAACTTGCGATGGAATTGTTATTGTCAATGTTCTGAGGTCGTTCCGGCTTTACAACCTGAGGTTTTCTTAAGACAGCATCATCAGAAAACCTGGTTTGCTTACCTTAATCATATATATTGTATCATCTGGCTTGTAAGAAAAAGCCATGTTCTCTGACATTGGCTGAAGAAATACTAAACAAACTCTTACCGTCATTGGCGGAGACTTAGACCTTCTGGAGTTTGAGAGAGGACATTTGCTGTTCGAGATAGAGCGAAACTCTCAAGGTAACTAGTGCACCAGATTTACAGCAAAGTCAGTTCAAACCCTTATTATCGTTCAAAGTCAGTTCAAACCCTTACTATCGTTCTATCTAGTACACTGTTGTCTGAATAGGAAATTTGTTTTAGCTGTCAGAACGATGAATAAATCCATGATTTTGACGGATTTACCAATCGATCACTGGTCGTTGTCAAATCTGAACAACTATGACCTGTAAAACAGTTTTGCGGCTTTTAGAAGTAAAATTCATCTGACAAAATTAAGTTACATTGGATAAGAAGAAAGAAGTCCCGTGACTACGTGACTTGTCAAGCAGAGGACTGAAGCATGGAGTGGCGTGAGACAGCTAATTATAAAAAAGCAAACGTCATAATATGCAACGGTCCAGGTCAGCGCCGGTCCTAGAGTAGGAAGCACGTGGGCCCCGTATTCAAAAAAACTTTATCATGCTTAAGCATAGATTCTGTGCTAAAATCAACTATTTTGTAATTCGCTTGAATAATAGGAAAAGGTCAAGAGGTGAAGTGAAAAGATAAAAATAGTATTCGGCTTCTTACTCTTAAAATTCTTCCAAATCATAGATAAAAAGTGAAATTTTATTAATTTATCACTGGAACAAGAAGTTAGGTTTGAACACAGAATCTGAGTTTGGCATGAAAATCAATGTGACTATGACGAGGAGTTCAGCATATAAAACTATTGGACTTGCTCGACTGGGACATTTGCAAGTTGCCAGGGAAAAAAACACATTTCAAAGGATACCAAAAAAGCTGTGAAGCCAAATGTACATCAGCTGGAAAGGTCATCTATGAAAAAGTTTCGTGGCCTGATGATAAAGCCAGAGTTAAGAGTGTTAATTAAGCTATTTGAACTACACGTATGATGAAAAATATGAAGAAGATAAAACTGTATAGGACGTAACGATAGCTGGAACATTATAGCATGACTTCACGGTTTTCATGACAAAGTACCGAAAAATAGTTCAATTTTGGCTATTCACCCGCTGCTAGATTGGCTACATACACTATGCAGTTTATATCGTATAACCCTTATAACTGGACGGGACGGATTACCGGTGACCAGATAGCTAAATTGACAGAGCGCCCGTCTAGAGTTTAGAAGACCCCTGATTCGAATCTGGGAATAATCGTGCATATACCGAAAAAAACGTGCATATTTTTGCATAAACGGTTTCGTTGATTTATGCAAAGAGCAACTATATAGTTAATTTTTACCCAAATAAATTCCTGGTTATTCCCTAAATATTATTTCTTTTTAAATTAACTTTAAGGAGTGCCACTTAAAACAAATGTTTATCAAATATCTGACGGAGTTCCATTAGGTTTTTTTCAGTTCACGTTTGATTCGGCTTGATAAACTGTCCCTAACACGGTCCTGGAAATTTGTTACACCTGTATTTGGATCTAAACTAAGGTGTTCAGTGTAACGCTATACGTTTTAGGGGTTTAGTTCAACTTTCGGTTAAAATGTCACCCCAAATGATGAAAATACTCTAAACACCCGTTAGTGAGGTCCAAACATAGCTGTAACATATTCTCATGCATGTCCCTGTATGTGGTCCCTGGGCATTTGTTAGAGCTTTTTGGCCCTAAACTATTGTGTTCAAAGTAATTTTACATGCTTTATGGGTTTAGATTGACTTTAGGTAAAAATGACACCCCAATGATCATATATACGATATTTGATCATTGGGAGAGTAATTTTCACCGAAAGTCGATCTAAACCCATAAAACAATATGTACTCTGAACACTTAGTTTATGTCCACATTTATAGCCGTAACAAATAATCAGGTCCCTGCGGTCCCTGACTTTCATCTGGAGAAAGCATTTACTTCATTAAAAAGTTCCATAACGATAGTTTATTTTCACTGTTTTAAATAGTCTGTACAGTAGCTAGTCGATAGTCGCAACAGAGTAATCTCCCCTTACACCGGAAACTTGCGCGTGCCTACTTTCTTTTTAACCATCACATGTACAGTATTTCAACTAAGTGGTGTTCTTTGAGCGACAGCTGTTACATGTTCATTGGAAGGTCACTAAGGTGCAATACAACTTTCTTTTGCAGACGGTGTTATGACATACATGTAAATATGTAAAATAATGTGTTCTGATGCACACATCACATAGCTACATCACGGAATTATATTAGCTTAAATTAGGTTATCTAAGTCCGTGGCTACATGTAGGGTTGTGCCCATGAGTCCATAGTAACGTTACTAATATTAATACCCGGCCTCCTCTGACCCGGCTGGCGCAATATAAAAAAAATCTCTCGTCGTCAGAAAGCTACGTTATCGCAGCTAATTATAAGGAGTCCCTACAGGTAGGGCGTTATAATTGTGTATAACATATGTGTATTTCAGAAAATTGTAACGAATCGCTGTTGTTCCTGTCTTACATTAAACAACAGCAGGGCCGGTATTCGATCCTCTTGTTGACATTAAATTGCCACAGGCAATCAGGCATCTACATCGTACGCATACGCATACTTGCCAACTCTCCCTTAATTGAGGAGGAAGACTCCCAATTTTGGACCCTTAAATTGAGCATTTTCAATCAGTGAATTTCCTAAACTATTCCTATTTTCTAAGATCTGATGATTTCATCTGAAAGAACAGCCAAAAAATGCCATTTAAAAGTATTATTCATCCCTAGGGTGTACATACGCACATTATAATTTATGGCTTTAATTCTGAGCAGATGTTATCTCCCCCATGGAAATTTTAAAAAGTTGGCATGTATATATGCGTACATGGACGCAGTCACACTTGACTATTACATCTGCCATGTACAGTACTGGAGCACCAGCAAACCTGGGTATACATTAGGGCCTATAGCCAGATTTAACAGTGCTCTTGTACCTGTCTGCATCTTGTATATAAAAATGAGAAAATATAGTAGGGCAGGGGAGATCATTTTTTATTTTCACCAGATGCAGATCCCTGTAGTGTTACAAATATATACTGTAGCTTCAAGATGGCATGATAACAAGTCATACATTTGTGATGTACATGTACATTTTTGTAGATAAAAAAATGACAGCTAAAGTAATTAAGAAACTAAGCTGTACATGACCCATGTGAACTTGAGGTAAGGTGTCATTTTGTAGCATTGAATTTGGTAACTAAAGAGATTGACTTGTCATAATGACAAGTACGTAGGCCTACTTTCAGCTAAATTTACACCCACTTTTGTAATAAAGCTTCACCTTATTTGCAAATGGGGTAAACCTGTAGCCAGAGACATATACATGTATGTCTCTGCTGTAGCGTAGCCCAAGTCTCCTCTGGCCCTGACACCAGACTTAAACATTTTGACAGATATATCGATGTCTGGTGTGCGGCCAGAACACACTGCTCTATGAAAACGTGGAATTCTCTGACACCGTTTGATAATGGAGAGTTTTGAGGTGCTGACAACAAAACGTACTATTGCACAACACATACATTGATATATGTGAGGTATGTGTTGTGTCATAGTGGAGCTTTTTTGTCAGCACCTCAAAACTCTCCGATACCAAACGGTGTCGGAGAAATCCATGTTTTCATGTTATAGTGCACTCTGGTCCTACACCAGACATCTATCTGTCAAAAGGTCTAAGTTAGTAAGTCTGGTGTCAGGGCCAAAGGTCCTGGGGCTAACCTGTAGTGGTACTGCATGGACTGGATAGGCGACCAGGTAGATAAATTAGTAGAACGTCTGTCTAGAGTTTGGAGGGTCCTGGGTTCGAATCCTGGTCTTGCTGTGCATCTTTCTGCTCCTTTTACAAAAACAATGCCCGTGACCAACATCTTGTTTCAAGTACTGGTCGAGTGCAAGGCAAGGGGTAGCCAAACTTGGGTTGTAAATAGTGTTGTCTTTTTGAGTGAAGAATCAGAAAAAAATGGAGAAGAATGTATAGCCTAACTGGACTGGGTTATCGCCAGTGACCAGTGCATCCGTCTAGAGTTTGAGGGTCGGAGGTTTGAACCCGGTGGGCAACTATCTGCTATTAGTATTACACACTTGCTTAATATCTTAATACACATTTTCATGCCAAACACTTACTGAAGAATGGTAGCAGATGGGGTTGGTCAAAAAACAATACATGTAGAAAAACAAGAGGAAAAATAGAAGATCATGCTCAAAGGGGTTTATTTATTTTCTATAACAAAAAAACAAGCTTTCTGGTAATGTCACTTGATGCTTTAATCACAATTTCCTTTGACAAATGACACATATCAAGATGATTGTTCTATAGAAAGTAACATGTATATAAGATATAGAAGTCTATTAAAAGATGAATTCATGTTTTCATGATTTTGCAGTACACTTTAGATGGCCATGGATCAAAGTGGGTCTACAGAATTCCAGTTTTACCACACTTTGATATTGAGTATGGTGGCCTGAAGAAAACATGACATCCAGAAAGCGACGTCAACTTCCTGACTGGTTGGCAATGTGTAAAGTACAGAAATCAGACACAGAGAATGAAGTGTTAGACAGTGCAGCGTCAGTAAATAACAAGGCAGGGAACTCGGTGCATAAGGATGAAAACTCCATACAAATCAGTTCAACTTCAGCACAAGGTGGACCAGGTACTAAAATGAGTAAATTTGATAATACAGTGTCGAAATGTAACAGCAAGGAAGAAAGGCAGTGTTTAGCTGCGGCAGAGTTCCAGAAAAGAATGGATGATTTTCTACCAGAGATGTTATTCACTGGTACACTAACTTACTCCTCCCACAAAAACGACTGTAATGCACTGTGTGAGGAGATAGAGTCAAGTGTGACGGGAGAATTGAATTTCCTGGGCTTTGACATGGAGTGGCCAGTTACCTATAGGCAGGGACAACAGGACCCAACTGCTGTAGGTAAGACTTCAGACTTAAACCATGTTGATGGTGCTGCAGGTTGCAAATGAAACAATGGTCTACACTCATAAGGTTGTGGTTATACTGTTAAATTCACATGTATATTTGTCATTAATATATGAAGATGTCCTTAAAAGGGTTAATGAACTACATTTATACACACTTATTTGGATCCTAATTAAAAGTAAATGTCAATATTTCAAAGTTATACATAAGAATTTAAATATGATTATATTTATCTATAAATTGTTTGTAGTTTGAAATCTGATTATGTATAAATTGTTTGCAGTTCAAAATCTGACTATATAGATCTATATATTGTTTGTAGTTCAGCTGTGTACAGGACCTGAGCGATGCTACCTGTTTCATCTGTCTACCATGCAATGTATACCTCCACAACTTAACAGACTTCTGAAGAACAGCAACATCAAGAAGGTGGGTGTTGGAATTGAGTCGGATCTGTGGAAGCTGGAGAGAGACTTTGATATACAGGTACAACCAATTATCAAAAACTCCATGGTGGATCTAGCACTGTTCGCAAACAGTGTGCTGAAAACATCAGAGAATTGGAGTTTGGATGGTTTAACACGTCATCTGTTTAAACAAAAAATTAATAAAACCCCTGAGATTAGAAAGAGTGACTGGTCCCGGTATCCTCTCTCGGAGGCCCAGAAGAAGTATGCAGCCACTGATGCCTATGTTAGTTACGAGATATACCAGAGGCTGTTAAACCTTCATAAAAATTGATTTTTTTTTAGCTCACCTGCCCGAAGGCAAGTAAATGGAGTTCACCGTTTCGTCCGTCGTCTGTCCGTCAACTTTCCTTTAAAAACACTACTTGTCCTGAACGGCCCAGTGGATTTGGACTAAATTTGGTCTGGAGCATCCTTAGGCCAAGGGGACTCAATTTTGTATAAATGGTGGGTGTGGTCCCCCTGGGGGCAGAGAGGTGGGGCCGAATAGGGGAAATAGAGGTTAAACCTTTAAAATCCTTCATCTACTGTAGGAATTAAGGAATTTTACCCTAATTTAGTCTGGAGCATCCTTAGACCAAGGGGACTCAATGTTTGTATAAACGGTGGGTGTGGCCCCCCCTGGGGGCAGAGGGGTGGGGCAAAATAGGGGAAAGAGAGGTAAAACCTTTAAAATCCTTTTTCTCCTAGTATTGTAAGGATAAAGTATTTTATCCTTATTTGGTCTGGAGCATCCTTCGGCCAAGGGGACCTAATTTTGTATGAACGATGGGTTTGGACCCCTTGGAGGCAGAGTTGCGGGGCCCAATAGGGAAAATATAGGCAAAAACATTTGAAATCTTTCTTTTACCGTACATGGATTAAGGGATTTTATCCTAATTTGGTCTGGAGCATCCTTGGGCCAAAGGGACTAAATTTTGGGATTGAATGGTCCTCGCTCTTATGTCATATCATCAGGGATTGAATGGTTCTCACCCTTATGTCACATCTTCAGGGATTGAATGGTCCTCGCCCTTATGTCACATAATCAGGGATTGAATGGTCCTCATCCTTATGTCACATCATCGGGGATTGAATGGTTCTCTCCCTTATGTCACATCATCAGGGATTGAATGGTTCTCGCCCTTATGTAACATCATCAGGGATTGAATGGTCCTCGCCCTTATGTCACATAATCAGGGATTGAATGGTCCTCGCCCTTATGTCACATCATCAGGGATTGAATGGTTCTCGCCCTTATGTAACATCATCAGGGATTGAATGGTCCTCGCCCTTATGTCACATCATCAGGGATTGAATGGTTCTCACCCTTATGTCACATCATCAGGGATTGAATGGTCCTAACCCTTATGTTACATCATCAGGGATTGAATGGTTCTCGCCCTTATGTCACATCATAAGGGATTGAATGGTCCTCGCCCTTATGTCACATAATCAGGGATTGAATGGTCCTCGCCCTAATGTCACATCATCAGGGATTGAATGGCTCTCGCCCTTATGTCACATCATCATGGATTGAATGGTTCTCACCCTTATGTCACATCTTCAGGGATTGAATGGTCCTCGCCCTAATGTCACATCATCAGGGATTGAATGGGCCTCATCCTTATGTCACATCATCAGGGATTGAATCGTCCTCCCCCTTATGTCACATCATCAGGGATTCAATGGTTCTCATCCTTATGTCACATCATCAGGGATTGAACGGTTCTCACCCTTATGTCACATCACCAGGGATTGAATGGTTCTCACCCTTATGATGTAACATAAGGGTTAGGACCATTCAATCCCTGATGATGTGACACAAGGGTGAGAACCATTCAATCCCTGATGATTTGACATAAGGGCGAGAACCATTCAATCCATGATGATGTGACATAAGGGCGAGGACCATTCAATCCATGATGATGTGACATAAGGGCGAGGACCATTCAATCCATGATGATGTGACATAAGGGCGAGAGCCATTCAATCCCTGATGATGTGACACAAGGGTGAGAACCATTCAATCCCTGGTGATGTGACATAAGGGTGAGAACCGTTCAATCCCTGATGATGTGACATAATGGTGAGAATCATTCAATCCCTGATGATGTAACATAAGGGTTCTCACCCTTATGTCACATCATCAGGGATTGAATGATTCTCACCCTTATGTCACATCATCAGGGATTGAATGGTTCTCATCCTTATGTCACATCATCAGGGATTGAATGGTCCTCATCCTTATGTCACATTATCAGGGATTGAATGGTTCTCACCCTTATGTCACATCATCGGGGATTGAATGGTTCTCACGTGCACCCTTATATCACATGCTTTTTTGAACACAAAAATGTTAATAAAAATGTTTTACGATCGTTGTGTCGACGGATTGGGCTGTTCTACCAGTCGAACACCTAAGTGGTTCATGTCATTTTCCTGTAATACATCGGACATTCATATTGTCTATGAACCACATCTGAACACTGAAAGATCTACACCATTATTTTGTATCACCAACTGTAAGGGGGTCCCCTAATGAGTGCCCAGCATAGAAATGAGTGCGCAACGGGGTTTTCGCGTTCCCAAGTATTCGTTAAATGACCTTTTATAATCGTTTTCTTTCTTGTTTACACAGTAAACTCAATCACCTCATTATATGCAAAATTTTAGTTCGATCGCATCAGCGGAAATCCTGCAACTTACCGATTAAATTACGCCTGCTCGATTAAGTGGAGGAGTAAGTGCTCGTGATTGGTAGGTTCAACATAAGGTTTGTGAATTAATTGTTTCGTTACACAATAAAGCGCTTTAGAGTAATTTTACAAATTATATAGGGTACTATATACATGTTGTATATTATTATTATAATCATCTCTTTCGTAGCTCCGTATCATCGCGTATAAGCTTTGCACTTAAACTATGTTTTATCCTGTCAATGTGCTGAGTTGTCTAATATTTAAATATCTTCGGGCCAGGTGAGCTAAAAACAATTAGGCTGGCATATGCTTTTCGACATCTTAGGTTTCTGGAGCTGTCGAATAGTAATGACATGGCGTCAACATCAAAAACATCAGAAACATTGTGGACAAAAACGCCTTGATACATACAAGTATACATTGTTAGAATTATGCATTCTTAACACTTCCTTTTTTCCAACAGAAACTACTACATATTATTCCTGTCGCATTTATTTTTTTAAATTGTTTGTATAAATAACTTATTATAACCAGTCAAAATCCTTACTTATGGTAAAACAATTCATGTGAAGTTATTTTCTGATCAATTGTACATGTGTCATTATAACAATAAGGGTAACCTAACGCAGCTTGTCGTTTTTGACATGACCAGTAGACGCTCAGGAAATATGGATTTTATATATTTATATATTTCATTGACCTGATGAATTTCATGTATACTTTGCAAGAGCTAAATGTATTTTATTAATATTTATTTACACATGAACTGGATAAGATTATTACTTCGTTTTGATATTGTTCAATAAATTTAACAAAGTATTTTAGTGTTGTTGATTTTTACATCGGAAACACATTCTCATATCTTAAACATTTTGTACACTTCTCTCAATGGCGTATAATCTTGATAAAGATGAAAAATGACCCTTTGTAGTCGTTTCTCTCTCCTAAAAAATCTTAATATGGTAATAAATCATGATTTATCTCTGGATGAATTTTCATTTTTTTAGGATATCTGGGATATTTTGTTTTTAAATAGCAGAATTGAGGATTTATAAAAACACTGAGAAACTTGTGGCGAAATATGAATTTTAAATTCTTCAAAATCCACATTCAATCAGTTCCACTGCTGGAGTAGACAGTGGTTGGGAGAATGTGTTTAAGGTTTGGATATTGGTATGGTTGAGCATACAGCAGAGCCATGGATACACACTGTTTATGATGTAACGAACATTATTGTCATACTGCAGGTATATGAACCGGTGAGGTAAACTTTATGGTTTTATTGTAAGTATATGTATTGGCGATGTTACTATTATAGCCATATTTCAGGTTAAGAATTGAAGTGATAAATATCGTCATACCTAAGGTAAATACATTAGTGAGGTTACCGTTATTGTCACGCGTCAGGTAAATAGATAGCAAGGTGACCATAACTACCATGCTTCAGGTATACGATGATATATGATGCTAAAAGGTGCTCTTCAAGCAAAAATGTCCTCCATTCACGTGCTCAGCAAACATCCATCATTGTCAATGGCATTATTCATATAGCTGCATTTTGATAATTTCTAGAGTATTATGATCGTTTAAAAACACCGTCATGTTTGTGTTATTAAAATGTGACGGAATGAATGTTTAGGACTTGGCCCTTCTCAAGGTTTTGATGACATCTAATGACCAGTCGCTTCCCAAGGCTTTAATGACATCTTCAGTAAGGTAGTCTTTAAGACATGTCAGAGTGTATTCCCACAGTTTCTCTTGATCGTCTGCATTCCTGAAATCGGCATATATGTAATATAAGTGAAATATTTAACATTATACTCGAAATTTAGAAATGTCTGTTTATCCCAATAAAAGCTATATGTATATCGTTTATTTTGTAAGGATGATACATCTGCACAAAAAAAAAACCCCCAAAAAACCCAACAACGCTAAAACGCAGGTAAATGCTACTTCAAAACATCTCTTATAAAGACAACTGAAAAATGAAATCATAAAGCTTATGTAATTCCATATTGCTTCATGTTACTTGCAAGTAATTTAAACATATATAGCTATTTAGATATGTAAAAGTTTGAAGTAGTGACGAGGTTATTGATCTTGGAAATGTTATTCTGTTCTGAATCTGATTGTTCCAATATTCTAATTTTAATTAGGTTATCTAATCCAATAGATTGATCTTATTAGTGGGGTCATCTCATGCAAAAAAAAAGATGTTTCTGTCCGTGTTTTGTTCTACTATTTGTCACTATCTCTCTTCGACCCGACTATGTAGACAGACTGTTCATACGAGGAATTGCTAATCTTAGACAATTGTGGTCAGAGCTACATGTACCTACTTTGATTGTATACTTAGTATTTCGAGATCTATTGATAGTATCGCGTACTGTGTCGAAAATCAACTTGAAATAGAAATTAAAAGTGGATGATTCCTATTCATAAAAACAGGACAATCATGTTTTGAATTGATACTAGGATATAAAATACGTCAATAGTTAACTGGAAAGTGTTTTGTTTTGGGTACAGTGATGGTAATACGAAGAACTGCTTACTTTGATTGTTGACTTGCTGACTCCATGCTTGGCTGAGAGTCACAGAAGTACACGTCCCTAACTCCTGCCAAGACAGGATTTATAGCAGCATTAATCGACGTCCAAGATCCCTCGAAAGGGGACTTTAACAAACCTGCAAACCACACGTCATATATGTATATGCATAGAAGTAATACCGATATATAGATAGTGCAGACAAAACAATTCGGCAATCAGACCCTTTTTTAAGACATTCCATAACATATAACAGATGAATATAAGAGATACAAAACGAAAAATATTACAACATAAAATGCATTAAAAACCAAAGTTATCACCTATGAAATATACTGATATTATCGCATATCCCTTTGTTTAGCTTATAACCGAAGGCTAGTAACAGAAAAAAATCATCTTGAAGAGTTCAAGTGAATTGATATTTTTTTTTTTTTAAAGTAGAGGAGAAATCTATGAATAGACTTTTTATTATTTTGTACTTTTACTAAAATCGATTTTGACTGGTAAAGAAAAAAAAACAGTCAGACGGTTTATGTAGATTTTTACATAATCAAAAGGCAATTTTTGAATCAAAAGTAATGAGGCAGTGAATTTAAGATATGAATAATATAAAAAAGTCTTTCTATGTGTTTAAAACACTTACCAAGATTGCTGAGGAGGAGAAAATAGACCTGGTCGTGTTAGTTTAACAGGTTATTGATGATGATTGTAACCAGACTGGACAGATGACCGCCGGCTTATTAGATTGGCCTCAGGGAGCATTTGTGTCAAATGTGGAAAAAGTGGATGGACATTTAAATGTGTTACGAGAAATTGATGCGGTTTGGAAACAGTTAAGGTGTCTATTTCGGCAGTATTAACAGCTGATCTTCGACTCAACGAACCAAGATACGCCACGTTATCTAATATCATGAAAGCTAAAAAGAAACCTATGGCAGTCAAGTCAGCGTCAGACTACGGAGTTGATACGAGTCCTCGTCAGGAAGTCCTCTCCGTAGAGGACCCGCCTACCAGGGAGGCTGGTCAGAAGGTGGAAAGTGTAGAAGAACTTGTACAGAAACTCAAAGATTAAAGATTTATATAGGACTAGATTTCTTGAGACCGAGAGATCAATTCTGCAGTTAGTGGATGTGATTAATTTTGTGAATTTGATGCTGAAAGGAATTTATTAGACATTTCATCGTGTGATACAAGGGAAGCGACTCCCTCATCAAGCTCCATGATCTGTGTATATAGACTGATGAGAATCTGTGTAACAGACCCATTACCAAATCATATTTAAATGATCAGAAAATGAAAAAAAACACCCACAGAAACAAGAACACATACATTCCACAACATATAACAGATAATTATAAGAGATAAAAAAAAATAAAAATATTACAACATAAAATGCATTAAAAACCCAAGTTATCACCTATGAAATATACTGATATTATCGCATATCCCTTTGTTTAGCTTATAACCGAAGGCTAGTTACAGTAAAAAATCATCTTGAAGACGGGGGTTCAAGTGAATTGATAAAAAAGTGTTATAAAAGTAGATGAGAAGTCTATAAATAGACTTTTTATTATTTGTACTTTTACTAAAATCGATTGTGACTGGTAAAGAAAAAAAATCAATCAGACGGTTTATGTAGATTTTTACCTAATCAAAAGGCAATTTTTGAATCAAATGTAATGAGGCAGTGAATTTAAGATATGAATAATATAAAAAAGTTAAGTTGATTTTAATAATAATATGAATATTATTGATAAAAAGTCTGTTCACTAACCAAACCGTCGTAGGATTCGTAGTCTAGTCCCACTGAATGTATCAAGGAGATCAGTCCAAACAATACCCGGATGTAATGACGTCACTGTGACATTGCTGTCACTCAGTCTGCGGTTCATGCTAAACATTTGCATGATCTGTAAAATGAACCAAACGCATTGTAAATGTATGTATAGGCATTTCAAATTTTATCTTTGGAAATCATTTTGCTCTTGGAATATTAGTCGAATAAGCTAAATTTTTACTGCGTTTAAGTATATGCGAAAGAAATATTTTTATATATCGATAAGTAGGAAAATATTTATACGCAAAGCTTTTAAATATCGGAAATATCATTTTCATATTGTTCATTATAATAATACATTTTTTTTGAACTTTAAACATGTTTCATTTCATAAACCATAATTGACGTCACAAATAACAACAACAAAACATATCATAATGAAAAGATTGCATTTGTAATGTTTTTTTTTATTATGTGTTATATTACACGGAATGGTAAATTTTGCGCTTCCGTTCCGTCTATTTTTGTGATACTTTTGGCATAAAAAACATATTTTCAGATTTTCTTTTGAGAATATCTCTTTAATGATGGTACTATAACAGTAACTGTCTTTGATTGCTAAGATAAGCATTAGATATAACTAATTAATCGATTTGGATGATCAAATTCAACAACGACCAAGTGAGCTACGAAACAAGATTGCTACTATTTTTGTGGTGATAGTGAGTCATTATGAAAGGAATATTTATTTCACAAGTAAAAAATGAGTGTTTGACAAAATTCTATCCCTGAGCATTTAGAAACCTGGTATAACTTCGACCTTCTTTAAAAGGTCAAACCATTGAATGTGTCTTGAATATCGTCAAGTTGGAAGGATGCCAGGCTGTGTTGTCTGCTAGATACCAGAATTACGCGACAGTCAGGACCGGAAGTCTTCATAATCGGTAACAGGTGCGCAGTCAACAGGAAGTGACTGAGATAGTTAACCTGACCAGAAGAGAAGATAATATCATAGTTTGAACAACGCTAGTGTTCATAATCATTTGATTAGTCTTTCAAACATATATGTATGTCCGAATTCATTTAATTTTTCAATTCAATTTAATTTTCGGTTTTTTTAAGACGATGAGAATACCAATAAAATCCATTGACCATATCGAGCATAAATATCTTCAAAATTTTAAAATAAAGGATTCCTCAGACTTTTTAACTTCAGCTGCATCTTTACTAAAAACTAAACCAACAGGGACGGCTTACTAAGATAAGCGGGACGATTTCGACTTTCCGATTGTGAACTTTCCATTTTTTCATAGCAACATCACTGTTCCCGTACCTACAGTGTGTGCGTGTCGAAGTTGATTCGGTACTTAAGAGCTTGACTTCTGTGATAGATGACGGAAAAACTTACACAAAGAGCTTACAAAGATGATTAATTAATTAAGAATATGGACAAGTCTTCGTCAGGATATCGCAGGGAGATATGCTTTTTTGTGTGTGTTAATAGGAAGGTCGAGAGTTTTGATTATGCCTTGCGGTTTTGTTGTTACTACCCGAGATCTCGATGTGAGGACGTGACATTACTCAGATTCGACTAGATTTACATAGCGGGTTTAATCGATGAAGCAGAAGACGCTTACCATTTCCGAACACCTGGTCTAAGGTTTTCTTTTTTCTTTTTTTTTTGCCCCTGTTTTATCGATTTTGAGTTCGAATTAGGTGCTTGTTGACACTTTGGTATTCTCTTGGTCTTTTTTTCTCTCACAAATATATAAAAAGATGACAAAAATAATTATACTCGCTGTAAGGTAATATTTACTGAAAATATTTCCTACAGTACATAAACAGTTGTTGTGGATAGGATTGTCAATTGTTTATCGTTTCATATACGAGAACGTGCTACTTAAATATTATATAACAAACGTTAGCAAATTAATACCTGATATATCAGTTCATGTCCGTCTTCTGTATATTCTGCAATCATATCATATACAATAATCAGTTTTAGCGTAATTCAGCATTTAATAGTTTTGCCTCATAAAACTGATCTTTTTGAAATGCGTAGATTATTTATCGATATTGAGGATGAAGTTTGAGAATTGATGCTGACCAATGTTTGAACAATTATCTTTTATGTAAACATCTTAGCATGCGTTTTATTATACATAATGATATAGCTTTCACCGACAATGAGAAGATACTGTTTAACCTTATTCTGATGAAAGTAACCTGTAAGGCAAATTTTATAAACTGTACCTTGCTTATGAATTCCTATGCCTGCGTTGCACACAAGTGTGTGTAGTTTAAAACCTGTGGCCTTAAATTCACTGACAAATGACATCACAGACTTAAGGGACGCGTTGTCTAGCTTCATAAAGATCACGTTCAACTCCTCAAGGTCGGCAATCCCTTCCGTACCCTTACTTTTCTCTTCTTTGAATTCTACGTTCATTTGATCTATAGCCTGATGTAAAAGAAGAAGCTATATAACGTTCAGTTATAGACCTTTGTAAATTAGCTTTGGTAAAACTGATATTTATTGTAAACAAAAGCAATCTGCAAAATTTACCCAACATAAATTCCTGTTTCGAGACACTCCATGGCCATATGACAAAAGAGACATTGTGTGATACCAAGGAATGTAAGTCTTTGTCTCAAACGAACCATATACATAAAGAAGCGAAATTTGACACAATAATCAGATTCTGGAATGAACTGTGAGCTTATTTGACAAAATGTCCAGACTCCACAGCAAAAAAATCAGAGTTGAATCGTTCTTGTTTTTCCAGCCGTAAAACGTAGGGGTTAGTATTTTTATTTTCATATTAATGTAAAGATAATAAATTGATAATAGTTGGATGATATTTAATGATAATTGCTCTTTTAGGTAAGTTCTATTATGGATTGTATTTTTTTGTTATTACGAAGAGATCTTTTTTCGTAATAATAATGCAGTCATTTATGAAGACAGTGATATTTACTTGTCTTGCTTTTCCCTCCGATCGACATGCGATAATTACACATGCTCCCATCATGGCGATCCATTTAGCAGTATGGTAACCAATGCCTACATCAGAAAATAATAAAACAAATCAGTCAGAATGTTTTACATACTAACATAAATACTGATTTACATTTACACTAGTTGTGTTTCACAGTTATGGGATAATGGATGTCAAATAAAAGAAATTTTAAGAAAGGTGCACGTATTTCAACTTTTTGATGTTTATAGATGCGGAAAGCGAAATAAAGTAAACATTTATTTTTCTGCACCTTAAAAAATCATATAGTTTAGGAACCATCAGTGGTACGAAATAAATGAAAGGATACAACGAAAAATGAAATGTGTATCAAAAACGATTTATTTTTAGCCACAAAATACAATTTATACTTGAACCAGTTAAGTACTTAATACTAATCAAGCCAGATAAATTACAAAACTAGTCAACTTCTACAAGAATCGGGCGGACTATGAAACCGACACAACGGGCTCATGCCTGTCAGTAACCTATAATGTATTTTCTATTAACATAAGCATTTATAAGGTAAACAAACGATACCATTTGAAATAAACATAGCTACTTAATGTCTCTTTCTAATTCCTCAGCTTTTTTTTTTTACTGCAAACATGTTAAACAGTCTTATAACCTGTTTATAAGGAATTGTATTTTAATCTTAAAAATATATCAACACGGGAAATATTAAATGAGGTTAATTTCAATTTATATATTTCGCAAAAGTATACATTTTCGAAAACGTATTATGACGTTCAACAAGCGCAAAACGTGGATGATGGTTTCACTTTAAGTATTGAATCGTTCATGTTCAACAATATCCCAAAATTTAAAAGACATAGCTCATTGGATTTCTTTTATATCAAAGTCGTCCTAAAATTTAACCATTCCCTCTATTGATATCAAATACAAAAAACGATATTTGCATTAATACACAATATAGTAGATTTCTACCCGGAATGATTCATTTTACAGTGACAAAATTCGACGGTAGTTATTTTTTTAAACTCTGGAGCTGTTCTTTGGTAAGTTAAATAAAAAGGAATTATAAAGTCTGCTTTGACTGACACATAATTAAGATATGACAGTGTCACACGATTACATCTGTGACTTTAGTGAAGGTTTCATTTCGTGGAAGTCATGGTATCCATTCTCTTCTTATCGTTGTGTTTTCTTGTCGGCCTTCATTTCTATTTAATAATTGTTTAATACGTTATTAAACTGACACTCGTGATTACATAATACATACCTTGGTTTGCACCTGTGATTATCACTACTCTCTCCCTAGACAGGGACACTCGAGGAAACGACTGTGTAACTCCCATGTTAAGCAACCTTTAAAATGACTCTTCAGAGGATATGTAGCATATGTTAACAAATATTAATTTGAAATCTGTTGCTAGGTATATCCATACACGTATATGTAAATAAAAATTATTCTAATTACACGGTTACATATGTTTGATTAAAATGAGATGAAATTAGATGAAAGGCAGACCCCTTCTATGCTGTGCAAACCTGCCTAATATTTCATATTAGACTTTAATTAATTTAATCTACATTCATTACATTGGCAAAACACACATCAACACATAAACATATATCAACATGCAAAAATGGTGAAATTATTTAACTAATTGTTCTCATGTAATATGCTTCGTACTTTCATGTCTGTCTGCTGATATTTCTCAAAGACAATAATACTGCACACAGCAAATGTTGACACAACGCACGGAAATCTATATAAAAAGCATGAAAATGAAGTGTCCGGAAAAGTGGATCGAAAAAATACAAGCCAATGAGATCTAGTGTATTTACGCGGACCTTTATTTCCCTGGTCATATTTCCATTACTCGGAGCCTTTCTAGAAAAATGGGCCGTGATACCACACCTGGGTTTCGACTAACTGACACAGACGACACAATGACACAGAAGCCAAATCATGTTTACTATTGGCGTATTGCTTTATTTCAAAATTAATATATTGCTTTACGATAGGAAAACACGATTCTTTGTTTCCCTTCGATTTGTTATGTTCCATGGCTTCGTCCTCGTGAAGATAATTAAACATTAAAATTTTGCTCTCGTACCCCTGTTAACAAATTGAGACTTCAAACAATGCAAGCAGAGCCGGGACGTTTATATCTAGATATGTGATGTAGATAAATTAACAATTAAGACATATGATGAGACATTTAAAAGTGATGCTCGTATTAGATACTACACTAATATCTTCAGTAAGGTACTGCTTCACACATGTCAGAGTGTAACTCCAGAATCTTTCTTGATCTCGATTATTTCTGATAACGAATTAGATTGATTAACATCAAAGGATGGTACTGATGTCAAATTCTAGTTCTGGTTCTTATCTGAAGACATTTTGTTTTGCTGTTAGTGTGTGCTTATCAAACAGTCAAACAGAGACCATGCGAACAGATACTTGAAAGTATATTAATTCAACGATAAGTATTTCATTCAATGCGATTACTAAACCAGTTTATCAGTTACATACATATAAATTGATAAACATATATTATGTTATTTTGCTAAGAAAGAAACGAGATTTATCTCTGACGTCATATTTCTTCTGATTTCCTTACTGACTGACGGAATGGTGGTTGTGTAAGGATGATTAATATGTGCCGTCCATCAGCTAATGTATAAGAAGTTAGCCGTTATTTGGGATTTCTTGTTTATAATATTACTTAACTGTGATAATTCGGAGCTAATAACAATTCAAGTCCGTACAATAATAGATATCCCTTTTCTGCGGTCATCTTTCCTTACTACAATGTGATGTGTAAACACTGCTCATTTTTGTTTTTAAGGAGAGGATGTTTTAGGCTTTGCCTGATGAGCGATTCCTTTGCCTTTTCCTTCCAACTGTTATTAAACATCATGACAATATATAAGCTGACAGTTGTGATCAATGCCTCCTCGCTCTCCTGCTCTCCTCAATGTCGGAAATTCCCTCCTTACCCTTACTCTTCTCTCCTTTAAATTCCACGTTCATTTGATCTATAGCCTGATGAAAAAGAAAAATCGAAATATGTTTGAATAAAGACGTACTTAAACCATTTTCGATAAAGCCAGCCGCAAGATTATTCAAACATTTCATGTATGAGATACTCCATGGAAGGGGGTCATGTGTTATTTTTCCTGTTTACAAGAAGTAGAGTGGAAAAAATGGAATAACAAATGTGTAATAAGAAATGTGGAATAACAGCGAGTTTAAGACAATGTTTTACACTGAAAAATGTTGCCAAAGAACGCCCTCCGATTTAATTAAGGAATGCGATATGATTTATATCACAAAATGTTCAAACTTAACAATAAAAGAATAAGAGTCGAATCATTCTTGTTTTCCAAGTCGTCAGTTGTAAGTGTTATAAGTTTTATTGTAATAATAATGTATTATCAAATTGCCTGAACAAACTAATAATAAACGATATTTCATGATGGTTGCTCTTTTGCTTTTTATCAGAAGGTATACGTACTGTACAGTAATTGATTTCATGATATTGCTGACTTATGACGGCAATTATATTTACTTGTCTTGCTTTTTCCTCCGATCGACAAGCGATAATTACACTAGCACCCATCATGGCGATCTATTTAGTAGTGCCTGCAATAGAAAAAAATATTAGTATTTCAGAATTTCAGTTATTTTAAACACTTTCAACAGGAATGAAAGTATGGTTTACAAGTTAATTCAAGGATGCAACTGCTACATGTATATGAATTTCACACTTTCATATTACTGCCACACAATTTTCGTTTCACCATTAAAGGTAAAAGTTACTATAAAAACGAACAAAGGCAGCATCTATTCCAATAAAAATGCATGTAGCTGTAAGCCGAACACAAAAACAAAAAGATAACAACGTCTTTTTTCTGTGTTATTTGTTATTTTTGATGTCTTTTTTTATATTTATATATATATTTATTTTTCAGTTTCAGTCTTCCAAAGAGGATACAATAAAAATATAATCTTTGTAAATAACGGAAAATAAGGACAGTGGTTTCATTATTTAAAAAGTAATCATGGATTTTTGATGATATCTCAACATTTGAAAGACATGAATTATTGTGGCCTTTGGTTATAAAATGTCAAATATGTAGTATACTTTTCATAAATTCCTCTTGTGATATCAAATACTTCAAAGGATTTCTCGAATAATAAGTTAGTGTGTCCTGCCATAACCATATTTATAGACCGACACATATGATTACATAAAACTTACCTTGGTTTGCACCTGTAATCATCACTACTCTCTCCCTAGGTACAATGTAGGGACACTCGAGGGAACGAATGTGCACCTCCCATGTTAAGTAACCTTCAAATGACTACTGCAGAGGATACGTAGCATTCGTCCCAATATTGATTTTGAAAATCTGGTGTTGACTATATGCATACAACTATATATATATATATATATTATGCAGTTAAATACGTGTTTCTTATACATGGTACAATGTAACACATGTTTAATTGCTTTAAAATTACTTATAAATTACTATAATAAAATACTCGTCTTTCATAACGGTGGCGGAACGATATTTTCTTTGTCCCCTTACGTTTGTCATACGTCCATTAACGGTTGATAAATACATATTTAATTCCAATTTAGACGTGGCAATATCTTGACCATTGATGTTATGGATAATCTAGTAACATGAAGCTGTGTGTAATAAACTGTTCTCGTGTAGATGCTTCGCTGATCATCTTTTCATATCTAGCGAATACAATTGTTTAATATACCGAATAAAACACAAATAACAAAGAGAAATAAATACTCATTAGGTTAAGTTTACTGATAGAGAATACAATAATATGTGATATTTTCTCAAAGAGCTATAAAACTTCACACACCAAATGTGGCCATGGAACACAAAAAACAACAACAATTTAAAGGTACAATTGTTTTTATTTCTCTGTCGTCGATGGGTTACATCTACAATAGAGCATAAAGGGTATACGATTCAGCATTGTCACGCATTCAGCTTACAGAGTATGAGCTTAGAGAGTATACGTATGGGCTTACAGAGTATGGGCTTAGAGAGGTGTCGTATTGGATGACAAACGCAGAAGCTTCTCTTTAGTTCATGTGCTTATTTTTATTATTACAGAAATTAAACTAAAAATTGATATACATTGTATTCAACAACTCGTAAACAGACTAACAACATTTATTACATGTAGTTCAAGTACATAAAATATACATTATGAATGGTTACGTAAAATGAATCTACATTGATACATTATAACCCAGTAATATAACCTTGTCTTTATGATCAAAACGAAATAGTCGGTGTTCTGACTGATGATAGCGTCAATAGGATTGCTTTTATATTTCTGTATCACTTTTTATCATGAACAGAACTAGCATTTTTGTTGAACAACATCCGTTCACATTTGATAATGCAGTAGAAAACAGCATAACAAGACAGGAACAAGGATCACCGGACCGCTGCTTAAAATCATCACTTTTGACAAACAAAGCAACAGCATTCATTGGGACCAGACCATCATTCAAACATATGCTGTCATTCTGATCATCTAAAGCCATTAAGTCAGCTTAGTACCTCGGCTACTCGTTGTTCAGTTATATAGTATATAAAACGATATAAAGGGGAGATAACTTAATGGATGGAAATTACAGTGGAATTCTCTTTTGTTTTGCCGGCAGTGGGGCACGCATCTTTAATGTAAAAGCTATCTGACGACATCCTATGACATTTCTCTAAACGTTCCCTCCAAGTCTTTGATGATGTCTTCATTAAGATGTTCCTTCAAACATGTCAATGTGTAAGTCCATATTTTTTCTTGATCCCGTTTGTTCCTAAAAATGAATTAAATTGTTTACACCAAAGGTCAAGAAGTATACCTTAAATGAATATTAATTCAGCATTTCAAACAGCAATGCAGATTTGGTAAGCTTTTAATCTAATAGGAATAATAACTATGAGTTTGAATATATATGTATCAAATATATTTTTCAAATTCACCTCCAAATGACGTCTTCGATCCATTTGTAATTTACAGGTATTAGTTGTTACTAATTTTAGCTGCATATGTTTTCTAGAATATTAGAATAAACCCGGTTACACTTTGAATTCTAGAGAAACATATATTTCTGGAGCACCAAATATCGTTGCATTGGAGTCATGATTCAAGTATTATATCGTTGATAGTAAACGGTGTTTATCACAACCTTACAATCAATCAGTATATTTAACCTAAGTGTGAAATTCACCATTATTAAGCCGATCCATCCATTTTCCTGACAGTTATATATCTTGAACAATGTTCTGACTACCTACCTTGATTGTCCAGACACCGTGCTTGGTTTAGAATCAGAGAAGTAGACATCCCGTACGCCTGCCAACTTTGGGTTTACAGCAGCGTTAATCGTCGTCCAAGCACCTTCAAAAGACGTCTTAGACCCACCTGTAATCAACAGGTATGATATATCGTAAAATAATTATCTACTCTTTACTCTTAACTGAGTGCGGTGCTGTAATCTACGCGTTGGCAAGGCTTCTCAAATCTTTACATCCTACATATCTATAATTAATCATCTATAAGTTCATATTCCCGCCAAAAACCCCTAGCATTTCCACACTGCGAAATACGTCAAACAAGAATTATTGCAGCAAGTGAATTGAATATTCGATACCATTATTTTCTTCGAAAGTACATGCAAATGATAGTAAGTGACTTTCAGTTATGGTTAACAATAACTAAAATAATACAATTATGTTATCGAATTATCATGTTTTTTTCTCTCACCTACACCCCGTAGCAGTCTCAGTCCCGCACCAGAAACTCCACCACCGAAAGTGTCCAGCAGACCAGTTTCTACAACACCCGGATGTAATGACGTCACTGTAACATTGCTGTCTGCCAATCGACGGTTCATACTAAACATTTGCATAATCTGTGAAAAACAATAGGACATATTCAATTTTTAATCAGCAACAATGTAAGGACAATCAATATAGCCATAGAAATACATTTTCGGTATTTAATTTTAAAGATAAAAAAAGTACATGTGTTAGAACGAATATGAGTATTTCTCTACTGTGATCAGTGACGCCTTTTTGAAATAGTTCTTCACGAAAAAATTAAAGAAGAGATATTTCCATAAAATGATTAGGATTTGATACTAAATATTCACAAAGATTATAAAAGAATAATTAAAACGTGAAGAATGACAGCTACATTAAAACACAGGTATATGGTACATGTCAAAGCTACATGTACCAAAACGGCGATAAAAGTTTATACGAGTGTTTCCGTGACGAAGATACGATAAAGCCATTTGTGTGGTGTGACTTTATAACATGTATTTAACTTTATTCATAAATATTCAAATTAATTTCTAGAAACTTGAATAGAACATAAATGACTGACAAAATGACGTCGAGGATGGAATACTGACGTTAGGATGCCATGGCATGAAAAGGTCGCTTACATAATTGGAACCAAATCTTGTTTGCAGTAAATGGTTATATTAGTGTATAGCAACTGATTAGTTCATGTAAAACACATTGAGTGATGAAACCTAACACTTTTATTGATGAACTATATAATGTGTAGATTAGAAAATACCTGCATGCATTATTCTTTTTGAGGGAAACAGCAAAATGCACAATAGTAGGAGCTAAACATAAGCAAGTTTATGATTTTGTTATACACAGGGGAAAACATGATAAACTTTGTTAAACGGCCCTCAGCACAAGGCTGACCGAGGAAGGTAGCCTTTATCTTTAACATTGTTCTAGCACTATCCCTCTTAATTTTTCTTCGAATATTATATCAACCATCATCATCATCATCAGCAGCAGCAGCAGCAGAATCATCATTTAATTAACTGCTCAATATAGTGTAAAACAGATTTCCATTCAGACCTGATATAACTTCGACCTATTGTAGAATTTCATTCCGTCAAACGTGTTCTCTGTGAACTGCTTGCCCTGAATCTCGTCTAACTGGAAGGATACCATCCTGTGGGCTACGCTAGAGACAAGAATCACACGACAGTCTGGACCGGAAGTCTTCATAATTGGTAACAGATGCGCGGTCAGCAGGAAATGGCTTAGATAATTCACCTGATAAAATGAAAAGTGAAACTTTTATCGCAACACTTCAAACATTGTGGCCTCGACAAAGTTTGCTGAGTTTGCAATTATTTATTAGTCTCATACATGTAGAATGTAATAGTTAAGAAATCTGTAGATATCTTTCGTGTCCAATAAACTCACTGATATGCTTTCTCAGATCATCAGTATATCGATTAGTTAATTAATTAAGAAGAGGGTACGGTTAAAAGTGTAAAAATGTAATTTTGTTCATACTTTGCCCTAGTTGTATCGATGTTTATTTCAAACCGTGTTGCTGCCAATTCGGTATTCTCTTCTTTAGTATTAACATCGATTCAAATAATATGGAAAAAATAATCCTTTGGATGCAGAATTTTACATGTTAATTATGAATAATCACATTAAATTAATTTAATTTTTCATGTTACTGTCAATACCTGGAATAGGAATTCATTTTCGTCCTCTGTGTATTCTGTAAAGAAATAGCAAATTTGAAACAGATATTTAGTTTTAATACATTAAACTAAACCCATTTTGTTTTCTTTAGGTAGGAAAATTCTCCCAAAAAGGAGTTACAACAACGGTATTTTCACCGGCTTATGCAAAGTATGTTTCCTGAAAGGTTTTAGAACGGTCTCATTTAAGATTATATTGAATAACAATGACCTATAGTAGTAACTGCTCTACTTAAGTCGCAATTTATTGTGGTATCGGTAATTTACGGAGGAAAAAGGTAATAAAACTCCCCCTTATGACGACATTTCCGTCATTGCACTTATAGTGCTATGAAAACAACTTAATTTGGTTGATATTTATCATCAACATGTAACGCAAAAGTAGATATATGGTTCTCTAATTATACATTTAATATACTACAACATAAAGATGTAACTAAAACGGGTGTTAGCTGACCTTGCTTGTGAACTCCAATGCCAGCGTTACATATGAGTGTGTGAAGTTTGAGTCCACTGGCCTTGAACTCCTCGACTAAAGCCATCACCGATTTTAATGACGCGTTGTCTAGCTTCATAAAGGACACATTCAACTCTTCTAGGTCAGAAACACCTTCTGTTCCTTTACCTTTGTCTTCCAGGAACTCTGTATTCATGCGTTTGATAGCCTGGCGTGATTAAAATACAAAAAGAAATAGAATGTTTTTCATGATACCCTCATATTGACAAATAACCAAAAAAGCAGTTTGAAATATCTAACAGATAAAACAATTATTGCCCTACCAGGTATAAGTGACCAGAATAAAACAGTTTTTAACAAAATACGAGTTTATTCATTATTTGTGATTCAAAGGTTAACGTCATATTTTATTTAGGGAATAGTTCAATTGAACCCAGAAATTTAATATTTACCGAAGTAGTTATGACATAGGATAACAAACATATTTAGTATGATTGAGCTGTTGGAAAACCATATACAAAATATCCAGGCCACCTCGTGTACAATGGATTACATAATACATACCTCTCTTGCCTTTTCCTCTGACCGACAGGCAATAATTACCCTGGCTCCCATCATGGCGATCCATTTTGCTGTATGGTACCCGATACCTAATGCACAGAACAGCACGTTAGGGAGGCTTCATTAAAGCGACCATTTCAGTATTAATTCTTTTTCTAAACATCGAAAGGAGACAAAGTAAAATAGCGGAAGATATCGTATGACTTACAATGCACTTGTGCAAACATGACCACTAAAATGCAGACAATAAAGCCAATGATACAGAGAATATCGAAGTGACTACCAAACAGTGATTCGAGCGCAAAATCGATAAAACTATGACAAAAATTTGAACAAGTCACGGGCCTTCAAACGTCACAGGGAAATAGAATATTACCCAATCAACAGTTAGTGTGAACATACTGCATTTAATTAAGGGCCCTATTTCATTTTCAAAATTTGTCTAGATGCTTAACTGAACAGTAAAACCTCGTTATACTGCCACCGTTTGTCCAGAGAAAAACATTGGGCGTTATATAGGGGTATGCCGAAACA
This sequence comes from Mizuhopecten yessoensis, assembly GCF_002113885.1. Classification (NCBI taxonomy): domain Eukaryota; kingdom Metazoa; phylum Mollusca; class Bivalvia; order Pectinida; family Pectinidae; genus Mizuhopecten; species Mizuhopecten yessoensis. Next base: position 1,087,189 of record NW_018406397.1, read on the forward strand.
TTGAGGGAATCTTATAAAGATTCTTAAAAAAGCAATAGACCGTGAAATAAATTGGCGGAAAGCGAGGTGGCAAATGAAACGAGGGACATTATGTCGAGGTATTACTGTACATGATTAATGCTTGTTCAAGGGTAATTTAATCATCAGTAATTGCTGACGTTGCAATAGTGATTGGGTGATTCCGAGTATCTGCAATAATGATTATGTGATACCCGGACTATAGATGTGTGATTCAGTCGCTGAATAGTTATATCTCAATTGCTCTTGTTAGAATTTCAGTCGCTGGGTACGCCATATCCAAATATTTGTATATAAAGTACCCAGCGACTGAAAGTCTATAACAAGATCAAAATTAACAGCAGTTGCATGCGCCTGTGCTCGAAGTCAACGTTCAAATGTTAGGAGAGAAAACAGCGTCCCATAAAAATAATCCTATACAAAGTTAAAACACAAATCATACACGATAACGATTCTAGTGATAATAATATAAAAGATATAGAATGTACATGTAAACATTACACCACGTGACTAAGTCCTCTAGTACACAAACACGACAAACACGATAATATCTTAGGGCGATATCGAAGAAATATGTGACCTACCGTACAATTACCTGACGGAAGCAGTCATATTTTATCTTAACTATATATGTATTAAAAAGCAGATCGGTGTTATCTATGATATAAAACGAAGGTTATTTATATCCTTTTACTTATGTATATGTACAGTATATGTTGTAAACACGGAAGTGCAACTCCCATTCTACATTACACGTGTAAGTGGGTATACATACCTTGATTTGCTCCTGTGATAAGCACCACTCTATCCCCAGGTAGAGACACCCGAGGGAAGGAATGTTTACCTCCCATACACACTGCTGAATCTTACAACTATCAACAACCTTTCAGATGGTGCATTCCGGTATCCCTGTATCAACATTAACACACACTAACACACACTAAGCAGTCACGTGTGTATTGTGTACAGCCCTAGTAATAGATGCTGTAGGTATGGACTCACTCTTCCTTCCGGTGAAGTGGCTACATGGTTATCAAGTTCTACGTGATGCTCAAATCAATTTACCTAGCTACTTTTATATAATATACATGTAACTGTACATGTATATGACCCTCTTGTATATGACCCTCCCGAGAGGGTAGTATCGGAAAGTCACACACATGTGTTGATAAACCTGGTCACCCGGATGTACACATATGTGTGTAGTCATCATTGGATGGTTTAAGTTACACGCCTGTATATTTGTTGAACACATAATTAATTTGTATACATACCTGTAAAACATAAACTGGTATGTTAATGGAAATGCTGTAGTGTGTAGTCGAACTCTGTCGTAACGAGCCGAATTATCTATAAAATAACCTGCGCGTGGAGACAGCAGGGCCATTAACATAAAAGTAAGTAAGTTAAGGCAAAAAAGGCAACGACATATATTGTATGTTAAAGACATTGGAAGTGTAAAAGCTTTGTTTGGATGTATTTATAAATCATTGTATTAAATTTAAAACAGTGTGGATATTTTTTTCATTTATAACAATTCAATAAAACTTCATACACTTGGTGACATGTTATAATCCAAAGTCACTTTACAATTTAAAATGGTACAAAAAGATGTTTTTGTAAAAAAATGTAGTTAACCTGTTACAGATGTAGATTATTCATGGATATATAACGAAATGAATAGTCTTATCTTATTACGCAAACCGTTAGACACAATTATAAGACCTACAGTAAGCTGTTTATTTCCACTGCAGCTTTTCAAACGACTCGTTCCTGTGGATTTGAATTCTTCAGATGAACAACATATTATCAATAATCAATGTTTAAGAGTATCTGTATAATTACTCGCGGGGTATTTAAATTCACGATCCGTATCTTTACAAGTATATCATGTAAGCATTCATTTAAATATTTCCAATACATATGATATCAAAATATATCAAATATCAAAAATGTCACGTTATAAGTAATGCTAGGTTATGTTGTATACATTTGAAGTTAAATACAAGGCTAGCTTGAGACGTATAACACAAAATGTACAGTAACATACCAACTGAGCTAGTTAGGATATATTTCATATAACGTAACATACCAGCTTAGCTAGTTAGGATATATTACATATAATGTAACATACCAGCTTAGCTAGTTAGGATATATTTCATATAACGTAACATACCAGCTAAGCTAGTTAGGATATATTACATATAACGTAACATACCAGCTAAGCTAGTTAGGATATATTTCATATAATGTAACATACCAGCTTAGCTAGTTAGGATATATTTAATATAACGTAACATACCAGCTTAGCTAGTTAGGATATATTTAATATAACGTAACATACCAGCTTAGCTAGTTAGGATATATTACGTCTACCGTAACATACCAGCTTAGCTAGTTAGGATTTATTTCATATAATGAAAGGTACAAGCTTAACTAGTTAAGCAATATTTATTTAATGTAACATAGACGCTTAGCTAGTTAGGATATTTCATATAAAGTAACGTACCAGCTTAGCTAGTTAGGATATATTTCATATATTGTAACATACCAGCTTAGCTAGTTAGGATATATTTCATATAATGTAACCTCCCAGCTTAGCTAGTTAGGATATATTTCATATAATGTAACCTCCCAGCTTAGCTAGTTAGGATATATTTCATATATTGTAACATACCAGCTTAGCTAGTTAGGATATATTTAATATAACGTAACATACCAGCTTAGCTAGTTAGGATTTATTTCATATAATGTAAGGTACAAGCCTAACTAGTTAAGCAATATTTATTTAATGTAACATATACGCTTAGCTAGTTAGGATATTTCATATATAGTAACATACCAGCTTAGCTAGTTAGGATATATTTCATATAACGGATGTAACATACCAGCTTAGCTAGTTAGGATATATTGCATATAACGTAACATACCAGCTTAGCTAGTTAGGATTTATTTCATATAATGTAAGGTACAAGCTTAACTAGTTAAGCAATATTTATTTAATGTAACATATACGCTTAGCTAGTTAGGATATTTCATATAAAGTAACATACCAGCTTAGCTAGTTAGGATATATTTCATATATTGTAACATACCAGCTTAGCTAGTTAGGATATATTTCATATATTGTAACATACCAGCTTAGCTAGTTAAGCAATATTTATTTAATGTAATATAAAGGCTTAGTTGGTTCAGATGTATGACATACTATACATACAATCTTAACTAGTTAAGACATATTATATATAATGTAACTCACAAGCTTAGCTAGTTGAGATGTTTTACATATAATGTAACTCACAAGCTTAGCTAGTTGAGATGTTTTACATATAACGTAACGTACAAGCTAAACCAGGTAAGCTATATTACATTTAATACAACATACCAGCTTAGCTAGATATATACAGTGTAACTTGGGGTTCCAAGTGGGGGAAAATTGAGAAAAATGATGAAAACACATGTTTTTTACAGAAAATTATCAGGGGGGGGGGTTCTGAAGCCCAAAAAACCCATCTGGATTCGCCACTGATATATAATGTAACCTATCGGGTTATATTATGGTGCATTACATTATTACAGAGTCAGTAACGTATAAGGTTATGCTACATGTAAAAGACCAGGTTCAATATTAAATAATATAATATACATCGAATATCAGATGAGTATAGCGCGTAACAAAATCAAACGAGATGGAATTCCTCAAATAAGACTATTTTTTATCAAGTTAACCTTTAATTCCCACCATTTTCGGAGATTAAAGAAGTGCTTACATATTTTTTAACCTTTGGTTGACGTGAGACTTGCCCAAGTATATTTTATCAAGATTCTTTCTCTTCTGGAACACATAATTTCATGAGTTTTTGTTTTGTTTTTGTGTATTCACGCTGTGATATACATGCTTTCTGTTTAATTAACCTGAACAAAATATAGTTAAAAGAAGGAAAAAAACCCTCCTTCTTCCAGGGTGTATTCTGGTTGAATTGTGTGAGTCGAGTAAGTTTGGAAGATTTCTTCAGACGCTTTCAGCGAATCAAACTGATTCTTTTTACTATAAACGATGAGTCCACGAGCGACGAAACCGCCGTATGGTGCAGTGTAATTCATTCATTGGTGGCATAATGTGTCAACTACCAAATACATAGGTGAAACAACCTGTGTGTGTCCTTCGTTCATCTCTCTTTCTCAGATATATCAGGAAATTGATCAGTCATATTGAAAGGGAAACTTTCGGTTCCCGATGTTGTCATATCGTATTAAGTTTGATTTCCTATCCTTCATCACTTTGACAAATCATCAGGTCATTTCAGCCGCGCATTCACAAGCCTGCTTGTGCTTCAATGCCGCTTGTATTCATGAAACCATTCTCATGTTCAAGCACGGATTTTGGCTCAAACCAACATTAAAAAAGTCATTAAACAAAGGCTTTTCAAAATCCATAGAAATAATTGAAAAATGTGCTTTAGTATCATTTTATCACCAGAATAAAAATAATTAGACTGAAGCATACAATCTCGACTTTGAAAATACGGGCTCTGGAGAGGTCAAGATATTTTCAGGAACGGAAGCATGTTCAAAATCTGGTGGGCATGGATTTTTGACTTATGTACCAAATGATGTCATTCAGGTTGGAACATTTGAACCCTGGAACGTCATTAAATGAACAGACAGAATGGGACAGATATTTCTCTTACCCTGGACAGGTGTATTCGCACTTTTACCGGTGTGAGATTTCCTTTTCTCCCACACCTGACAGATTTATCTCCCGTTTTGCCGGTGCTAGATTTATCTGTCTCCGCCCTAGGGCTGAGACGGGGGGATTCCCCTATTCATAACAATGGTGTGACGTCACTTCAACAATACAATGACGTCACGTCAACAATCCATCAACGACACGTCAACCCTGAATTTAGCATGTAACGTTGTCATTACATTGTGTATATGATACACATTGGAAGAACAGGGTAAGAGAAAAAGAATCATTCACCCCCTTGTGGGTAAGATAGAGGAATCTAAACCCTCGGGAAAAGATTCTTCAGTTGCCAAACACTCGGCAAAGCCTCGTGTTTGGCAACTTAAGAATCTTCCCCCTCGGGTTGAGATTCCCCTATCTCACCCCAAGGGGGTGAATGATTCTATATGTCTTACCCTAGGGTTGAGACGGGGGATTCCCCTTTTCATAACAATGGCATGACGTCACTTCAACAATACAATGACGTCACGTCAAGAATCCATCAACGTCACGTCAACCCTGAATTTAGCATGTAACGCTATCATTACATTGTGTATATGATACACAATGGTAGAACAGGGTAATAGAAAAAGAATCATTCACCCCCTTGTGGGTGAGATAGGGGAATCTCAACCCCCGGGGAAAGATTCTTAAGTTGCCAAACACTTGGCAAACCCTCGTGTTTGGCAACTTAAGAATCTTCCCCCTCGGGTTGAGAATCTCCTATCTATTCAAATATTGTCGGAGAAGTCCAGGTTATGATATTGTTGTGCGGTCTTACCACGTATCCTAGCGTCTCCCTAACATGAGGTTAAGTGTGGGGCAAGGAGGGAAACTAAGTTTGTGATAAAAAGTTTATATGCGACAATGATAAATGGAAAATTCATATCATAATTTAAAAAATTGTGTTCATCTTTTGGGTTGACCTTCCCTTGGGTGGTCATTTGGCACCTTGACGTCTCTATAAACTGTTTAATCAAGGCCGACATATTACAAAACTTTAAGAGTTATTCGTTGGGATTTTTTCCTTCTCCTTTATTTGCCTCAATTACGTAAAAGTATGCACAGGGACCAAATGCATTGAATTTTCCCTAAGTGATACATTCAGCTATGTTGTAAGAGTTGTTTCATTACAAAGGATGGACCTGCTCGGAAAACATCCCTTTAAACATCCACCACCTTTTAGTTTTTGCCGTCTTAAATCATTTTTCTTTAGTCCATCTACTTATGACATTTAATTAATTCAATAACCCAAGCATCCATACATTAGATATAGAAGCACATTCCTGCAAGCAGTACATATAAGTTAGGATAATTATGACTTATGATAATTAAATCGATACGCCATGCCACGTGGATAGTTAATCGCCTTTTCCTAAGAAGCGGACATACCGTGAGGCAACATGAACTAATAAGGATTACTTTTTAGTTTTATTTAATTGTTATGAAAAGCAGACTTAATCTGATACATCTAGAGAGAAAATTATCCCGAATTTAATTAACTGGTCGAAGTAATATAACTTCAAAAATGATATCAGCAATGCACTACATATATGTGGCAGTAGGTTTCATCAACTATGTCGTTTATTGCTTAAATTTTAAATCTATATTTATAAACAAAAAACAACAAAAAAGAACTTGTACAATTTCAAAATTCCGCCTTGGATATCGACGTGGCCTGGAACAGCAACAGAGGTTCTTCACAGAACACAAACATAAAACAAAACTACGATGTCTGATTCAAATGTTTTTTTAATTTAAAAAAAATAGATGATTATTGAAATGAATAGAATAATCGTTTTAATTAAAGGTCGATTTCAATGCCGGAACACTTTTGAATAACTTTTAATAATAATGTGTTTTCCGAGCGTGTAGTCGTGCAATTGTAGCATTAGTGTCAAGGCTATGTATCCTTCGGTTGTAAATAGCGAAGGCTGTTGTGTAGCATTAGTGCCAAGGCTATGTATCCTTCGTCTGTGAATAGCGAAGGCTGTTGTGCTAGCATTAGTGTCAAGGCTATGTATCCTTCATCTGTGAATAGCGAAGGCTGTTGTGTAGCATTAGTGTCAAGGCTTTGTATCCTTCGTCTGTTTATAGCGAAGGCTGTTGTGTAGCATTAGTGTCAAGGCTATGTATCCTTCGTCTGTAAATAGCGAAAGCTGTTGTGCTAGCATTAGTGTCAAGGCTATGTATCCTTCATCTGTAAATAGCGAAGGCTGTTGTGCTAGCATTAGTGCCAATGCTATGTATCCTTCGTCTGTAAATAGCAAAGGCTGTTGTGCTAGCATTAGTGCCAAGGCTATGTATCCTTCATCTGTGAATAGCAAAGGCTGTTGAGTAGCATTAGTGCCAAGACTATGTATCCTTCGTCTGTAAATAGCGAGGGCTGTTGTGCTAGCATTAGTGCCAAGGCTATGTATCCTTCGTCTGTAAATAGCGAAAGCTGTTGTGCTAGCATTAGTGTCAAGGCTGTGTATCCTTCGTCTGTAAATAGCGAAGGCTGTTGTGCTGGCATTAGTGTCAAGGCTATGTATCCTTCATCTGTAAATAGCAAAGGCTGTTGTGCTAGCATTAGTGCCAAGGCTATGTATCCTTCGTCTGTAAATAGCGAGGGCTGTTGTGCTAGCATTAATGAATCTCCTCATCAAAAAGGTTATAGCACTATTGTCACTCCGAATGAAAAAAATATATTATTATCGAAGCAGGTACATGTAAGCTAACAACGTAAGAATAGCTACAAATCATATGATACTTTAATTGACTTGCACACATTTACGATTACCGTTTATAAAAGGAACTCAAGCTAAATGATAAAATACATACGAATACAATAATATATCTCTCAAAATTATCTCATAAAAAACATAATATAAAGATAGCACACTGCATTACTTCAGGACCAAGGAACAATTTGTTAATCTTCATTCACAACATTATACTTTATGAAATGTAGCATGAATAAACATAATTGAAATATAAATGATTTGACTTTGTCGTCGTTTATGCAAATGGTAATCATGACACCTTAGTAAACCTCCCTTCTATGGTGCAATTACCGTAACATGTATTAGGAATCACTTTCCCCGTATTCCCAACGTATTTGCATTCTAAACAACTACAAACAAACAAAACAATAATAATTACGTGAAACTCAACATTGCTCATTAAAATGCCAATGCCGATTGATTTTCCAAATCCTCAGATTATCACCCAAAACGCTTTATTTACAAAAAAGCCGTCTTTTGTCGGAATCTGATGAGGCAACAGGTAACATTAAAACGTGTTGGACCACAATCAAACAAACACCATATTAAAAGTTATAATAAAAACACATAATAGATTTACAAAATTTGAATTATCCTTTCATTCAATCATATTCACACGTACACAATTTTCCAGGCTGGCTGTCTTTCGTAACAAAATCGACATTCAAACTTTCATCCCCCTCCCCCC
>NW_018406397.1:1095503-1168136 GCF_002113885.1 Mizuhopecten yessoensis
CTGGTACATGTTTGATCACAAAAAATGACAGCACTTATGTGTAGTAGTCATGAAAACCTTCTACACTAAATTGATCAAATATCGTCTGCTCAAGACGTCTCACAGCGTGTAACGATTAAACATTTAACGATTAAACATTTCGTACTTGAATGGGATCCTGGATTATTTAGCATACTCCAGCAATGCGTGATGCACATTTAAAATATAATTACAATACGGCCGTTTTCAACAATCGATGCATTACGATTATATTTATAAGTGAAATAAGAAAAAAACCTGTAAGATACCACATCATTACAATATAGATGATGACTGTCCCTTGCCTGGTTGCTTAATATACATTGTATGATAGCTACCTGTCACGTATCAAGGGTCATATCAAAGGTCACTCGATGATAATATATTTATAACAAGCCAATCAAATGTGAGATAACTCTTGCTTTCAACCAATATGACAGTAGCTTTCTTTTACGTAACGATCCAGCTTTTGTCCATCGTCCAAGTTCTCTGTCGATTCTATTACTTACTTTGATGTTGTGCAATTTGTCATCTGCTAATTTTAGCTTCAAGTTGTTGAACGTTGTAACTATAATATAATCAGAATTGTCAGTCTTTCTTGTCTCGAAACAAACCCCAAAACCCCAAAAGTATTTAATTGTAAATACATTTCTGTATACTTGATGTTATGTCATGAGTGACCTCACGGCACTCTCTGGTTTTAAGTGTGACAAGTGTGTTCCGATACAATTACATAATTACTTGCAGGAAAGCGTAAGTTGTCGTCTGATTGGCTACTGCAAAGGTGACCCTGAGTGGGAAGATGCTTGGTCTTCTTCCACATTACATGTCAATTAACGGAAGCGATGCGAAGATATATTTTTTATTAGACCGGACTAGCCCACCCAGGACGATACTCACTTGCTGTTAGTAACACCTGGTCCATTGCAGATTATTAAAAGCTATATGTACATTGTCTAATAAAGAGTCCGAAGGTGTTAACCCTCAGCCTTTGTTTTGACTTGGTCATATTATGCATGAAATTCTTAATGTTTTTGTCCGTGTTGCTATGGTGACCATCGTACGGAACCACGTTTTAGGTTGCTCTTGACGTTGCCGTCCAGCTCGCTCTTGATATCATCAGTGAGGTAACAATCCAGACTATCCAGGGTGTACTTCCAAAGTGATTCCTGGTACGCAACGTTCCTAAAGAATGACAGAATCGTCTTGAGTGAGCAACAATTATATCTTACGGTCTTAATAAATTTTCAAAACAATTGAAAAAAGGTATATAAATCTTGATACCAATTTATAACTAGTGTAAATAATAAGAATGATCTGTCCGTTACCATGAATCTTATCCTTCGTTAGTTTTTATTTGGAAGACATGTAAAATATCATTGTTAAACATTACAGTTGATGACACAAACGTACCTTGCAGCTTCTGCTGGACATTCGCCTCTACATTTGACGAAATACACATCTCTCACTCCGGCTAAATCTGGATTAATCGCTGCGTTAAGTGTCGTCTGCGCTCCCTCAAACGGGGTTACCGAGTAGCCTATTAAAAAGAAGATGTATTTTATTAAAGTTATCAAGTATGTAAGATTTGTGGGGAGGCGTTAGGTACTGTGTACGTGTCAGGGGAGGAGGAGACGTCCAAGTTGTTCTTTCAACTAGTTTTGTTACATGAAACATGCACCAGTTCCAAAAGAAAAAGAAACCGCGTTATATTGTCATAACTTATACAGCAAGATGTCGATGTCGGCCTTATGAAGTAATTCGGCAATGTATGTTTATCCTTGGACATATAAAAGAATTGTGTAAATATACACATAAAAAGGGAGTCATTAATTTGCACACATGATAGGGAATAATACATGATGTTGCCCTCAATCGCCTCTCTATAAAAATGAGCAAAACGTATCACACATAGAGTTACAGAAGCAGATGATAATAACGGTGGGTATGACCATTTTTGAAGTTGTCTTCGCTCTCTTGAAATATACTTAATTTCGGGTTAAGAAATAATCATGTTTCCCTACAACAAAGGGACATGTATTACCTAATCAGTTATCGTGTGGTCTTGTAGGACCTTGTTGTGTTGATGGGGAGTTACCGTGTGGCCATGTAGGACCTTGTTGTGTTGAGGTGGAGTTACCGTGTGACCATGTAGGACCTTATTGTGTTGATAGGGAGTTACCGTTTGACCTTGTAGGACCTTATTGTGTTGAGGTGGAGTTACCGGGTGGCATTGTAGTACCTTATTGTGTTGAGGTGGAGTGATCGTGTGGTCTTGTAGGACCTTATTGTGTTGAGGTGGAGTGATCGTGTGGTCTTGTAGGACCTTGTTGTGTTGAGGTGGAGTTACCGTGTGGCCATGTAGGACCTTGTTGTGTTGAGGTGGAGTTACCGTGTGGCCATGTAGGACCTTATTGTGTTGATAGGGAGTTACCGTGTGGCCATGTAGGACCTTGTTGTGTTGATAGGGTGTTACCGTGTGGCCATGTATGACCTTGTTGTGTTGAGGTGGAGTTACCGTGTGGTCACGTAGGACCTTATTGTGTGTAAGAAGGGCTAGGTACCAAGGATATTCAATATTTCGTTTACGGTGATACCTGGATAATGCCGATACATGACTTTTCAAATAAAAAGAACAGGTAAAGCATCGAAGATTGCAGGAACTTCTGCTTTGCATACATGTAATACAAATTAACTACACATTAGTTGTTCTCACCAATCAGCTTTGCCATGAACATGCCCATTCTCATAGTAGGGAAGTCTTTGAAATTTCGCTCCAGTTCCGTTCGTACAACTCCTGGGTGTAATGACGTCACAGTGACGTTTGAGCTTCGAAGTCGACGATTCATGCTGTACATTTGCATAATCTAAAAACAATTAAAATAAAGTGCGTAACTATGCCTACTGATTGATTATGTCAACAAATCTTTTTTTCAGGTTACTTTAACTCAAAATTCCCGAGGCGAATACATTTAAACCCTTTTACGCATGAAGGTTTTTTTCTTTGATAACTTACCGCTTAATTAAGTAATGACTTTGAACGATTCGTCATACAAGGTCTATTCCACTTGTTTTAGCTTTAATGGACTAGCTTTTCATTGGTTATGAAAACTTAGTAAAATGTTACATTTCTTACCTCATTCAATCACTTTATATTACACAGTTAAATTCCCCTTACACAAATTGCATGTAAAATTCCTCCATTTTTAAGGTAAGAATACTCTCTGTCTATGACAGCCTAAAACTTCTGTTAACGACGGGTGAAACCCCCATTATACGACTGCGTGAAAGATTGTAAAAATACTCCGTTTACCACTAGTGAAATATTTTTTCCGAAATTTCTGTTTACTATCTGTTTCAAATGGTGAAATCTTCCGTGAACGACTGCTATAACACTCTGCCTATTACTGCTAAAATCCTTTTTACGACAGGTAACATCCTCTGTCTAAGACTCCTATGCTAACAACAGGTACAATTATCTGTCTAAGACCCCTCTGCTAAACAGGTAACATCCTCTGTCTACGACTCCTATGCTATCAACAGGTAACATTCTAAATAATCATTCGGCGTTTGCATAAAAGGTGCATTTATATTTATAATGTCGTTTGGACGTGTTGTTTGAGCATTGGTTTAATAGATTCCAAATTAATTTTGATCTAAAGTTGATATAGCAAGTCAGCTTGACCAATATAGTTATGTGCAAATCCGTTCAAGAAAAAAGGTAATCACAAAAAAGGTGTCAACAAATGAAGTGGAAAACATAGTAGACATCACTTAAATTTCTTTTACCTGGTAGAGTTTTGAACGGCCATAGTACTGCAGTCTATCGAAGTTACGTGGGGAGTACTGTCTGCCGTGAATAGTGGACAGTTCAAACTTGGCGAGACTGTGCAGCATGCTGGATACAAGAACGATGCGACAATCATCTCCTGATCGCTTCATAAGCGGAAGTAGATGGGCGGCAACCAGGAAGTGGCTCAGATAATTCACCTGAGATGCAGAGATATTTCTTCATCAATATAAATGTCATCTATAAACGTTTGTCGTCTACGAAAGTTGATCGGTACATTTACTTAAAACAACATTACGTTGAACAAACGACATATTATCATTATACATACAATTTCGTTTTTAAAAGGAGCCATACGGTCACTCTTTTAAAAATATGCAACTGCTAAATACATTTTCTTTTAACAGCCACTTATATTATGTCTCACATCTCACAGAACTGTTTGACTTGATTTAGGCTTTTTGTATTAAGGACCAAAACTTTGTCAAGTTATTGGTGTTAACCAGAAAAAAATAGGCTTTTTCACCATAACTATAAATTGAAAAAAGTGAAATATTGGCTGGAAGTTAGCGAAAATCCATCCTTTGTATCAAAGTGTTCCGACTTACTGTTATATCAGACATACAGCGATATTCTTATTTCCTATAAAATATCCAAGAAAATCTTGCACTACTTCATTTTTTTGTAATCCAAACAAGTTGTTTAATGCCAGATCAAATCAGACATTTGTCTGTTGTACATGTGATATGCAATAACCCAAACCAACTATTAAAGACCATTTGTAAAACTTGTCTCAAACAGTACCATGGTTAAACTAGAAATACGGAGAAATGGAACATTTATACATTGTAGATGAATAAGCTAAACATTAAGTTTTATCATACCTCTAGTGAAAAACCTGTTATATGATTGGTCAAGACAAATTGTTCATTTCACACTATCTCATTTGCTTTAACATTGAGTCAACGGAAGGATGCGTCCCAACACCCAACGAGTGGCAGTGTGTGTGTGCTAGCGCAAAATAGTGACAGCGCAAAGAAGATGCGCGTACGGTTCGTTTCAGCTGCCATGTTAGGTGATCAAATAAATAATTGGGTTTCGATGATAATCCCAGTAGATAAACTTGAATTCATTTTATATGAATCTCACCTGAAAGTGGATTTCGTTTTCATCTTCCGTAAAAGCTACAAGAAAAGTATGTAAAACAGTTATTGTCGAAGTACTATGTAAATATTTTCATATGTTTTATAAAATCAATAACAATACGGAATTAACTTGAATAGTATGAATATTTACATATATATATAAGTATATGCAGAATATTTCGTTACAACGAGAATCATGCTGCCAAGACATGATTTCAATGGTTATAACCAATACGATGGGTTATTACAAGTCGAAATTATATTATTTTCAAAATGATCTTAAATGGATAGTTTCCTTGTTGAAGGTTAACGTCCTCTTTAGGTTTAAATGAGATACCACGGACGATTGGCCGGTACGGAGTCTACTTTGAAGTGTTATCTCACTGAACTGTCACGGTAACATGACGACCTAACTAATCACATTATTCTGATAAAGGATAAACTGGAAAATGTAATCTCCTTACAATTTTAATCGTTGGTTTTGACTAATAATTAAGTAAACAAGGTGTTCATTACCTTGTTTATGCATTCCGATTCCAGCGTTACAGATCAACACGTGAAGTTTGAGGCCAGTTTTCTTGAATTCGTCAACAAATTCCATGGTTGATTTTAAAGAACTACAGTCTAGCTTCATGAAGAAGACGTTCAGCTGCGTGTTGCCTTCGAGACCTCCAAGTGATCCCTTTGTCCTTTCTTCATCATACTCCAGGTTCATCCGGGCAATTGCCTGCAAAATGGTAAACCACTAACATCAGGCCACTTTTTGAAGTTGTACATAATTCAAAACTTCCTTAGGTTTTTATTGTTAAAAAATATCGGGCCAGGGAGAAAGCCTTAAAAAAGAAAACATAAGTGAGATTATGAAAGTCAGAGGTCACCAATGCATGTGTTGTAAAGAGTAATCAGCTCATATATGTCCTTTACTCTGATTTCAAATAAATGACACAGAACAAATACCCCCTCCTCTCCAACTTGCATGAACCTCAGCCTAAAACGACCTCGTAGTTGGATTCAGCAGGCAAATTATTTCACTGTACCTCCAAGGAATTAGGAGCTGCGTGTGTGTGATTGGTGGTAAACCACTCAGGTAAGCTGCGCTGGGGCATTCTAGATCGTTAACAGGTAAATCGAAACTATTATGTGAATGTGTCAAAGTTGTGTTTTTTTCCGATAAATATTCTCTGAGTGGATTGATTCCATAAGACAATATGCTTTTCTTAATGTCTAATTCATGTACATAACATTGATATTGATTCGGGTCTGTAGCAACTTTAGTTCCATAAATATTTTTTATCATCACATCTGAGATGGCTGATATTAATTTAGGTGAACATATTTCTTCTTATGCAGTTTTTTTCAAACTTGGATGCATCAATCTATTTATGGGATTATTGATTTTGCTATCAAAGCTGCTTTACTTTTTACCAAAAAAGGATAGTCACACGCAACTGGCTGAGTAATTTTTGATAAGAAGATTTACAATACTCAGCACAAGAGATAATATGCCGAGTTTCTGTAACCTGGACTGCACATCACCATATGATATAATGTTACAATGCTATTTACTAAGTAGGTGTTGATTGACTTCTTGAATAACTCTACGTCATCTACGATAAACATGTTTGCTTTGTTCTCATCTGTTTACTTTACCAATTGATATTGATGTATTTTAAATGTTCAGTTTATCAGCTCAAAATCTTATTTCAAAACAATTAATTGCTGTGTTTTTCTCTCTCGACTCGTGTAAAACAATTTTAGTTTATTTGCTATCTCATGAACTGACCTCTTCTGCTCTGCTCTTTGATCTGCAGGCCATAATAACAGTTCCTCCCAGCATGGCTATCCATTTTGCTGTCTCGTATCCGATGCCTGCAATAATAACAATACATTTTACGTTGATAAAGTTACAGTGATATTCATTACAAATCTATATTTGCTCGGATAGTTGTTTTAAAATATGCTGCATTGTTATGTTATTTAAGTAATCATTTTTGCCTAGTTTAGTAGCTGGCTTATTCTGATTATAAAGAGAAAGAAGCAAGTGAATGGCCGTGTGTTTGAATCCCTTTAATGAGTGATGAGGATGACGACGCGAAATGTATGCATCATTTGTATATGCTAAATAAGACAAGAAAATATTCAGTATTGTTTTCATAATTATCTAATTTTAAATAAATGCCCCGATGATTCAAAATAACCAAAACTAACCCTGTTATCACGTCGCTAACAAAGGGTTTATAATAAGTCCATGTTGAATGTATTTGTGTTTCTTATAAACATGCTATTAAAGGTTTATCGAGTTTTAGATTTCGGTTTTGTCACTTGTCGGTGTCTATCATATCAGCACCATTACTCTGGGGTCAACTAGTCATTAACAAGCTTTAATTTGCATGATAATATCTTTCTTCTTCTGAATACAAATATTCTTTTTGTGCATGGTTTGTTCTCACTTTCTATTGATGTCTTCAAATCAAAACGATTTTGGCGTGCAGATTCTGTCTCTATACGTTTAACATAGTGATGTGCCTTTGTCTATATGACCTAGTACAACGCTCACAACGACATAGCAAGTTTTGTAGACAATAAATAAAAGACCAATCATGTCTAATCTCTCTGTACTTTATAACCTTTGGATAAAAATGACTACAGAAAGAGGATGCTAATCGGTTAACGCTAAGGTGTTAATACAATATATGTGTTCATATAGATCAAATTGCTTTTGCAGGACATTTTATGAAATTGTAGATAGGTGATACTTTTGTTTTTTTAGGATATCAAAACATATGAAATGTCCAGGTTACATTACAACAAGGAGATTTAAAAAAATCATACAACGGTGAATGATGCAATGCAGTATATATACATATACATTCATCATGTTTGAAAGATACGATATCATTCAAATTACGAACAAAGGAAAATTAATAGTATATAGCAGCTTGAACATTTTTTTTAAACTTGCAATTATTTAATTATAAAACATTGACCAGGTTAGCATTACAATGCATTACCAAACAGTTCCCATTACATTATAAACAATACTCCTATTAAAATGTCTTACTACCTTGTCTGCCATTACAATGCATTGCAAACGAGACTCTTTATTTTACTGTAGCCATATCCCATTACAAACATAACAAACACAACTGTCATTACAATAAACAACAGGACTATGCCGAATTTCCAATAAAGGAATAATTCGAACTCAGCATCGATAAAACTAGGGCAAAATATGAACAAAGATTAACGATGAGACCCTTGAAAAAACCCCAAGAAGAATAACACCAAGTGTTTCCGAAAGATAAGCGTCTTCTCCTTTATAATCACCGCGTTGTAAATCTAGGATAAATCCAAACAATGTCACGTATAGATAACTGGGGTAGTGACAACAAATCAATTAATGCATTATCAAAAGCGTCGCCTTTCATATCATACAAAGAAACAGCATAGCATATTTCCAAAACAAAAATCATGATGGCGACCGTAAAAACTTGTCCACAGTTTTTTTAAACCTGCATCTTTGGAAACCCTGAGTTAAAAGATTCTCTATAGGCAGTCGACATCTATCACAAAAGTTGTGATGTTCAGAGCAAGCTTTTGAATACCGCTTCAACTTTGACATGTACACACCATAGGTTGGGGACGCAGGGGTACAAATGTATTACTATCAAGAAAAGTAAAGTTCACAATCGGATATTTGAAATCTTCCCGCTTATCGTACAGCTTAGTTATAAGCCGTCCCAGTTTAAGTCGAACAGTCTGTAAGGTCCTTGGTTTTAAGTTTTGAATGTGAACTTGAAGGACTTGACTAGGTTTTTGTTACCAGTCCTGATAAGCTCATCAATAAATTCAGCCTCATGTGAACACAAATCAAGGCGGCAACAGGAGGAACACAAACTGTTCCCGTAGGATTGCGTACAACACATTATAAACCAACCTTTATAATACATCAGTTACCAGACTCCTGTTACAAAACATTTCTTACCAGGCTCATAATACATTACTTTACTAACCAGGCTTCGATTAAAACATTACATTACTAACAAGGCTTCTATTACAATATACATACACACATATATATAACCGAACTTCTATTTCAATACAGTACAAACCCGACCCCTATTACTATTCAATCTCCTATTTCAATGCATAGTTCAAGCTCAAGTTACCAACCAGGCTCATATTACGTAATATTTATAAGCAGGCTTCTATAACAATTAACAGTGCATTACCTACCAAGCTCCTTATTTAATACATTACTAAGCAGACCCCTATTACATTTCGTTACTAACCAGGCTTCTTCTACAATGTATCTATGTAACCGGACTTCTATTACAATACATTACTTACCAGATTCCTGTTAAAATACACTAATAGTCAGGTTCATATAACATTACACTACTAACCAAACACCTATTACAATTATTACTTACCTTGCTCCTATTACAATAAATTTCTTATCAAACTCCTTTATAATAGAATAAAACTAGGCTGCCATTTGCAGACCTCGTTTACCAGGCTCTAATTGTTAACATTTCTTAATACAGGTTGGTAAGTATGAGTAATAGAAAGGTTATGTATCACAACACTTACTGGCTGTGATACATGATCTTTCTACTACATGTCTAAGCAGTCTCCCCCTTTTTTGTTTAGAACTATAAAAAAGTTATCAAAATACACATACATTTAAAACAGTTTTTTTCTTAGGCTCGTGTTTTTAACTCAAACTGAAATATCATACTAAGAGTTTTTTTGGCAAATTATGTTGAAATGGCCAAAGGAATTATTACATAATTTTTGTTTTAAGAAAATGCAATAACGATTAGACAATGCTTTCAAAATATTTTCTGAATCAACTTTCCCCTAAACCTCGAAAATTCTGACCAACTGTAATAAACGTTTTATCCTGTTTGTGTTAACATAATGGGTAAAGATGTGTATTTATTAATATTTGAAATACATGGGATTGGGCTGCTTACCTGAATTTAATAAACAATTACGTCAGTGATGCTTATTTTATCTCATATAGAGCATGATTTGTAAGGTAAGGTAAGGTAAGAATGATAATATATTATACTGCACATGTTTCTTCAGTCACTCGAACGCATATTGTTTTGTATCCTACTAGCAAAGAAAACCACGACTGTGTATCATATTTATACAAAAACGCCGATCCAATACATTTATAATATTGAACGTAAGACACAAATTTTGTAATAAGTACAGTATGCCAAAAATGAATTACGCTGGACCATTCAGTTGTTTGGTCTTTCCCATGAATCATCGGTGATGCTAGGGGTCAAAAGGTAGAAATCTAGTTTGGTCTAAACTACTATTGGAACAGAAGGGTTTAAGGTAAGAGGAGTACTGGTTAATTTATTTATTAATAATTAGTAAAGTATGTATATTATACACCCGGTCACGACTCAATTAATAATGAGTAAAGTATGTATATTATACACCCAGTCACGACTCAATTAATAATGAGTAAAGTATGTATACTATACACCCGGTCACGACTCATTTAATAATGACTAAAGAATGTATATTATACACCCGGTCACGACTCAATTAATAATGAGTAAAGTATGTATATTATACACCCGGTCACGACTCAAAAGAGACAAATGTGACTATCAAGGTTACAGTAAACCTCGGGCACTAAGAAATCCAACAGCGGGGTGTATCACCGGGTATCTCGACAGATGAGCATAAAACAGTTGCATTCCAAATACATTAATACAATGTAAATGTTTGTTATATATATTTTCATCAATGTTTGACCTATTCTGGTATGACAAAGCCCATGCACGTACCTGTATTGGAACCGGTAATGATGTGTACCCGACTTGCAGGGATGGTTACCCGAGGAAACGTCAGCTGCCCTCCCATCTCTAGCCTAGTCTGTATTGTAATGTCAACTAGCGTGTACACAGTGCTTTCGTCTGCGGCGTGTGTTTATACCAGCTAATACCTACGTGATGTTCCCAAAGTATCGGATTGATGCTGATTGAACAGGGACCTTACTTAGCATTGAAATGTCAATGAAATAGGCTTGTCTGTAATTACAATTCAGGGGCCCTTCAGGGTAGATTTCTTGTTCTTGTTATATTGGTCATAATGAAAGTACTGTTATAC
Source organism: Mizuhopecten yessoensis (assembly GCF_002113885.1). NCBI lineage: Eukaryota > Metazoa > Mollusca > Bivalvia > Pectinida > Pectinidae > Mizuhopecten > Mizuhopecten yessoensis. The sequence continues at coordinate 1,106,595 of NW_018406397.1, forward strand.
AAGGCCTATACTTAGGTCGATAAAAAAATAGAAACATATTTCAAGGAATCTGAAAATAGAATTTCATATTCATCTAGAGGAAAACGTTATTTATGTAACGATATATATCCCTCTAGGGAAATTATCTGTTCCTACTAATATGTCTTTACTGACCTTATAATTCTGTAATCAATAATAATACACTATATATTTTCCCATCAGTGACAAGTCGTGATAAAGTGATCTAGAACAAGAAAGAGCTTTTGGCACATTACTAGTTACGGTTAGACATTTTATATACAACTTCGGAAGTATGTGGCTTGGAAGATTTCAATGATGTGGAAATTCCAAATATAGAAAATGTTTATAAAGTAATAATATAATCTGTCTACTAACCGCTTTTTATAGATAAGAGGTGTCCATAGACAGATTACAAATGTTAAGAAATGAGAAAACATTCGGACCAACAAGAGTGATTAATATCAGTTAGATATCTTGTTTCTAAACTGTTGTAAAATATATAAAGTTTTTATATTTACATTATATTTACGTTAGGAAAGAATAACGCTAGAGGAATAATAAGACTAGTACTTACATGTTAGAGCTACGATAAGATCATCTGAAAGAATGAATTACACTGCATCGTACAGGTGTTTGATCCTTCCTGGACTCATCAGTGTTGATAGGGGCAACAAAGATGGGAATCCACATTGTCTTATTTACTATTAAAACAGCAGGAGAGGTGCGAAAAACCTTTAAAGAATATTACATGTAATTTCAAAATTTTAAAAATGTGTACTCTATTTGTGCTTTTATATTTTCACATGAATTTCATACAGATATATTTATTTGAAAATACAACATATTTTACCTACTTCGATATCATGTTATGTTTTAGCTAATAGACGGATACAGCTACTCCTTCACCTGTTTATTTTGATCTGTATCGACAGAAAGGTATTCGAACATCCGGGATTTACGTACCATTATACATTTGCAATTCGTTTAGCCAAGTTGGGTAAATGCTTTATACTCCATGAAGAACATTTATTTGTTAATATTCCGCTTTCTTTTCAGAAATTTTGGATTCTCATAACAGTTTTGTTTACATTTCGATATCATTTTACTGTGTTTACCTCGCGTTCCGATACTACATAAATACCTTTACCACCTATGGTGAAATGGAAGACAGTAATCCTCTGATCCTCTTTGGTTTAGAAGGGAACCATGGTAACCATGATGATGCGTGTCTTTCTAACTTGCATTGGGAAAGCAACGTGACCTTTTCATGCCAAGAGAAGCTTGAAGATATCCTCTTAATCTGATTTTCCTGATAGTATTGCCTAACCTTTCCTGTTAAAGTGTGATGAGTAATAGCCACAGTACGATCCAATAAAGGTTCAGGGTGTGAACGAACGCATGCGTGTTTGATAGTATTACTTACATCTATATATAGATAGAGAGATGTTAGAACATTAATCATAGAATAAGAAATAACAATGTGATTATCATTCTTTGTATTGTAAAGTGTGTAAAGTTATGGTTAAATGGCTGTGCCTTTGACAAAGGAGCGGTTGTTAAAATCAACAAATTATATTATTCGCTGCTACTTCCCTGTTTATAAAGCATTTACAACTTTACTCGAGGTAAAACATATGGTGCCATATCAAGAGGTTTTTCTATCATCATACGCCATAGAATAATATTTGACAAAAAATGTTTTGTGGTATACAATGTTACATAGATTCTTTGCATTTAATTTAAACGTAAGGCTTTATGGTTCAGCTATAATAATTTCTTTGAGAATTGCCGAGGTCGACAAGTAAATTATGGAAATCATTATACTTTGTGTATCACGTGTTCATTTTGACTCGCAGAAAATGAAAGCTATCATACTTCAGTTACATTTTTGTTACCAAAAGAGTACTTGTTTTAAAAATGGCATCATGAAAAAAGTAGCATTTCGGTGATTTTCCTCTAGCATAAAAGTATTAAGTTCTAGTTACATAATTTCTATATACCAAATGAATATTTTTTTTATTAAGTTTATGCTAATTCTATGTTGGAACATCGATATTTACACAGTTAAGTCCAGATATTGATAATATTTTTATACTAAATCTCAATTTAGTCTGATCGGCTTGTTAAACTTTGTCATTATTAGGAGCTTGTACTTGTGCAAAATACTAAAGGTCACAGTTGACATCTGTCATAAATGAAAATACAGCACCCAGATATGATTCGTTATTAATACAATTATACAACAAACAAAAGTTAGTGACGAGGGGGAACCGAATACTTGTCTTGTCCAGAGAGGTTTCTGCACACTCATTTAGCGCCCCCCCCCCTTCCACCCATTACTTGTTTGTTTTACAGCAAATGCCATTACCTGTACCAACATAATGATGAAGGTGTTTGTACTTAATACATTGCAGGGTAAGAAACTCGTATATAAATACACATGCAGAAATCTTTGCCATCAAAATCTTACCAGAGTACTACACCAACAGAATGTAACATTCAAATAGACTAACAAATATCAATCAGTCTATGATATAGACGGAGGCGCTATTGACACCCAGTCTTGGTTCGGAGTCTTATTGAATACCTAGATATTATTCTAGAATGTCTGTTTCTAATATCATTTCGAGGTTTATAGATGTGTAACATAAACAATGACAAAATGATATATATCCTATGTCTTATAATCTTATTGCATTCCGTTATTGATTCTCGTTGACGATATTCAATAGATGATCGACCTCCATCTAAATTAAGCCTGTTTGCATGCAGACTGTTTTTGTCTAATCAAGTTATTCCGTCTTTGCGTATTGCAGAGTTTTCTTCTCTTGATAGCAGGTATTGATTGTTACGTCATTTGTTTGTGAGAGTAACGTCATCAATTTTTGACAAAACGACGTAATTTTCTCACACAAACCAATGACGTAACAATCAATACCTGCTCTCAAGAGATGATAACTCAGCAATACGCAAAGACGGAATAGGGGCGTCAGAGGTCTCTAGGCACATCTTCTCTGCTAAAAATATTTATGATTTTGTCCAAATAACATTCAAATACAAGACTATTTTAAAGAGACTGTACAGACATAACCTTCATGAGTTATTCGTATCCCAAGTTCGAATTAGAGGTGTGCTCCAAGTAACAGACTTGTGTTTCAATGTTTTGTATGCATCGGTCAAGGCGTTATTTCAAAATGAATAATGTAATTATATTACATTGTCTAAATCCGTGCTGTTTTTCAAGGCACATCGACATTTTATTAAAACTTAAGACATTCAATTCATCAGTATATGAAATATATACAACATTAATTGGATAATGATAATCTTGAACAGAGACAATTTACAAGAGAAATTTATCTGACAGAGTTATTCATTCGTTAGCTTCAAATATATATTTTCCTAATTTACATAACTCTTTACTATTATTGATAAAAGTTTTGTTTGGATATTATCTATATGAAATGTCACTTTTACTTTATAATAGCATACGGGTAATGATTGCAAATAAGTAGAAGACTATAGACAAGATCCTATAAAGAACTGCGTCCTCGCAGCATGGTTCGTTTTGGTGAAGGAAGCGAATACATGTGTTTCTATACGAGCTACTTCCCTGTATGGCATTTTGATATAAAAGCTTCCGCAAGTAGGTTGGTGCTTTGTAGTTCTTTGCAGTAGTACAACAAACTTAACATTTTGATTGTGGATACGTACCTACTGTAAGAAACAGAAAGTAGTTAAACATATATACGTTTAACGAATTGATGGGGGCAGGAAAACCTCGCTAGGCACTCTCATTATGGTGACAGAAATGCAACATGATTCATTCAAACACAGTTATCGCCAATCTAATATCTTAACAAGAGTTGTAACGTGTGAAAACCATTTAGGCATCAGACCTCTTTTCTAGAGTATACATGGACAACGGAAAACCTAGAATTGAATAAAGTATCCACGCAAAGCAGAACTTGTATAGCGAACAGCCGGGTGACACTAACCGGTATTCGCACCGGTTACTATGACATTTCTCTTCTTCGGCAAAGTTACCTTAGGGAAGGTATGATGTCCACCCATACTTGGCTGTTATCCTTTATAAACACAATGTGCGTACGACTTTCAATCTACATTGTGATAGTGACAAAAAATTCGTTGCTGCAAATTATGCTAGTGTGCATGAGTCACCTCCTCCCAGAGAGGGCATTCAGTAGCAGAGGTGATGGTAAGTTTCTACTGATAACAGTGGTATTTTATAGCTAAGTGATCTATATTAAACTTTGAAATGGTTATTCATACGCAATTCGATAATTTTGCTTATAAACTATCAGTATTTACTGGAATTGTTAAAGGTTCGTATTTCATTCTGCCAAGTTATTTCATAGAAATTCCACCAGGAAAAAAAGGTTTCTATTCCGCAACATTAAAGTAATGTGAAGCAATAAGACACTAGCCATGGACCTGATAGCAGAGTTTTAACAATTTAAGAACGAAAGCATTACTGGTTAACACGCAGCTTGTCAAGATACATCCGTGTTTGTATGTCAATATGACAGTTAGATATGTGTTAAGTCATCTGAACACTCAACTCAGTAATTTAAGAATTTAAAGAGCATACAGGTTTTTTCCCCGACGCATTCAGATTCTTATGTCTGATATCAACTTAATTCATAGCACACGTAACTAGATTATAAATTGTCATATTTCAATATCAAGTAGATTTTAAAATTTAAAGGAGTCAGTTGTCATACGATTTGATATTTCAGAGTTAAAAGACAAAAACAAAAAACATTCTAAGTTCAACATATTTCATAGAGCTTTTTACAAAGAAATCAGTTGATATTTCACATATTTTAAATAATGTGATTATTATGTTTCAATACACCTGTATGTTCATCCTAGATATCCAGGGGTTACGCTCACTTTCGCTCCCTACACCGCTGGAATATGTCATAGCAAAAATGTAGGCACGCGGCTAGCTATTTAATTGGCGTCAGGTAAAAACACCTGACCAATCACTAGTCTGATACTTGTCCTTTGAAGATTACTAAGGAGCGATGCCCGACTTCAAAGCCTGTCATTTTTGACCGTTACGCACTTCTCCCGTCATGTATTTATACAAATATACAACTTTAAAAAAGCACCGTTCAGAAATAGGAATTCAAGTGAATCCGGCCTTTGTTTCGTGGTGTATGTTATGTTAAAATGCTTATTACAGCAATGAAAGAAATAGCATTGCCACATCTAGACCTGATCGTTTGAGAACAATGTTTACCGGAAGTACGTATCCTCTATCACGTGACTTGCGTATCAAAATGCGGTCAAATACTAAAGGAAAATATAACTCGAAAATGACATATTGATCAGACAGCTTACCCGAAAAGTGTACACAATCCTTACACGTCTAGTCAAACATCATCTGGATGTGGTCTCAACTACCATGCCTACACTGTAAATATACATAGGTGATTATCAGCTACCAAGGGTCAAATGTAGATTGTAAGTCACACGTTCTTACACAGGTCTACAACCGGGTATGGGTGGCCACCAGTCCTTCCCTAGGGTTACCTTGTTAAAGGAGAGAGTTGTCATAGTAACTGGTGCCAATACAGGTAAGTGTCATCAATGTTTGGTATTCAAAACTTACATGCTATATACAGTTTTGGGGAAGCTGCATATACCTCATTAGTTCATGATTTACGCTGTCTCTGTAGACACTAAACATCAATGTTTTAAACGTTTACCAAATTGATTGATTTTAACATGAATTTCTTTTTCGACGTTTCCTATCAATATGGCGATATGTCTTTTATTGTACTAATGTTATGATACTGAAAGTAGTTAAAATCGAATAGATTTTAATAGAATTTATGCCTTACCTGTTGCATTGTGTAGCGTAAATTATTCTCTTTAACTCATAACAAACAACAGATGTCTCGCTTTGCTAATTATAGTTGACATTTCTGAGACTAGTTTTCACAACACCCAACGTACATACGTATAAGGTTCGAACTGTTTACAGTGTCAACATTGTATAATATTTTTACTCGTGACCTGTACACAATATCTCATGTCGGTAGCTCCGGGTCTTAAGGAGAGGCATTGTTATCGTCCGCGGTGCAAACATAGTAAGGACCTTACCCTTATCACACACACATATACTAGGTTTCGGAGATCAACGTGATATGCTGAAATATTTGTACGTGGATATCGTAACAGCATATACAATGCACAGGTGTAACACCAGTGTTTATATTTATAATTGCAAAATGATTTAACAATTATATACGGTAGTCTTGTGGTGACAGAACTCTAACTGAGCTACGAAATCTCCTATTCTTTGCGAGTAAAATATGATATTTTATGTGGTACGAAAACAAAATATCATAATGGTACAGTAATATAGAGTCTAATTTCAACAATATATCTGTTGGCCTATATAACTTTCATTTTAATAAGTGTTCATAAATTAAACGAAACAACCTATCAACCAATAGTTTTAACCTTAAATTGTGTTTTATATTTAGAGTAAACATATCTTTCTCGGACATATCTATATCTTGCTAAATATGTATGTATGTTAAACGAGTAAAGGGTAATGTTAAATCCTACATGTAATCACTTTAAAAGTCAGGATTATGCTCGGTGGCATGTTTATTCATAATAATGGATTGCTGACCACATGTCGCGATCCCATAATACCCTAGTAGAGGAAGGGAAGTAACTTACTGTTCACTATACTTCAATGTTGCGCTACACTATCTTTTAACATTTACTACACTACAGATATTGACCAATGTATCTTAACCCAGGCCTCCGACACCCTTATAATTGCTGAAATATATTCGGATAGCTTTTTTCCTTTAAAATTAAGATCTAAAACATAGCGATGATTGGCTCAGAGGAAAATGTGTCATTAACGATGGGCACACATGTAAATTGGTTATGCATTAAACAATAAAACCATGTTTGATAATAGTCCAGTTACCGTTCAATTGACCTTTCCAATGTTTACAAAGGTCACTTTGTTTGCTCGAACATCTGACAATATATTTTCGATGAGAGTTATCATTGTCAATTTAAATATCGGCAGTATGTTAAAGCGTCAAATAAGCATTACGGTAAAACGAGCTACATGTAGGCTTGTTGATTACAATGTAAATTCTACCTATACATTTCCAACTTTTCGGAAGACGAAATACTAGCTTTTCATGTTTATGTGTAGTTGATAAGATATGGACCTGTCTCGTTTGTATTGGATTCTGGAAAGTCAAGAAATTTTGACAATCCTTTCCCTAGGTGTTTTTCTATCATAACATTTGTTTTTTTCCCACTGTTTAAACTACCATACCTCATACCAGGCTAAATACACGCCTCAGTTATCATATTATAGGGGTTTCTTTAAAAAAAAGGGGAAACAGTAAACGCGATATAAATATAATGCTTTGATCTATTGCTGGACACATCCTGTGAAAAAACGGCAAATGCCGAGAGAAATATACCATGGATGAGATTTGTTAGAACGAAATAAATTCCAAATTATCTGGCGATAACATTGCTGGGTTTTGTAAAGACTATATCCCTCTGCTGGCCGGCTTGTTTTTGTTTTTATATGAGACTGAATTTATTGTATAACTTATTATCTGGACTAGTAACAAATAAAGGTAAATCCATCAATTTCCCTGTCAGATCTATAGCCAATATGCTGTCCTTGAATAGCAATGAATGTTTATATAGACCATGGCATGTTTTTGTACTTTTTCAAGGGTCTCCATGATAATTTATCGAACACTTACAATTCTACTGTTTGTATTTATTTTAACATATTAATATGTCTCCATTAATCATAAGTTATGACAATGCCAGGAACATTCTTGTATTGTTCTCCAACTCTTGTGATATGGAGATGTTTTGCTTACATCTCAAACACATTGCAAAAGTACTGTTATCATTTTTTTTATATCGTACTTCTGTCATGCACCATTATACAAGAGACGTTATATTTCGTTTTGTTTTGTTTTGCGTTGCTAGTTTCATTTGTTCTAGAATCTAACCTGAATTAGAGTCTTACTGTTGATGCAAAACATTTGTAATAGTAACAACCAAGTAATTATAAAACATGTAATTATTCACATCGTTTGCACATTAAGTTGGAATATAAAATAAACCCTATGTTTTCTTTAGTATTAACGTAATGAAATCATGTAAGATAATTGTGTTAACTGGAAAACAATTACATTATGTCAACAGGTATTGGATATGAAACAGCCAAATGGATAGCCATGATGGGAGCTACGGTCATATTGGCCTGTCGATCTGAAGAGAGGGCAAGAGAGGTCAGACACCATTGTATCTACACAAATACCATTAGTAGCAAAAAACGAAATCGATACGAAATATACAAAAGATCCTACAAGATAACTTAAATATGCATGGTTTAACAGAAATATTAACCGATGTTAAAAAATATAGATATTTCGTAGCTAAATATATGAATTGAATATACTTTCTGAGAACACTAACCACTCTTATTGGGAATTTATGTATTATTTACTTTTCACCTCAACTATTAATGCTTAATGTTATTCAAATGTCCATGCTCCTGTCTGAATTCGTTCAAACCGTACTGGACTTACAGCAGAAGATTTTTATAAGTCCTAGCGTTAGAATATAATGTGTTTATCTGTGTGTATCTGTGTATCTGTCATAAAGAGAATAAAACAGTAGTTATATCACTTAGATGTTACGACTATGCTTCAATTTCTATATAGGCAATGACCAGGATGAATGCGGAATTCGAGGCGGAGAAAGACAGAAAAACAGAAGGCGTGGTTGATTACCCAGAACTAAGTATAGAGTTTATGAAATTAGATTGTGCCAGTCTACAATCAGTGATGGATTTTATAAAAGAATTCAAAAATTCTGGTCGACAGTTACATGTGCTCGTGTGCAACGCGGGGATTGGCCTCCACAAACAGGGTAAACTTTGAACAAATCCTTTTACAAACAATAAGAAACTATAACAACTATAATAAAGGCTAAGTTTGGTTTGAACTGAAACAGGAACTAAAGGATAAGTGTCTATCAGGCCCTTTTTTGGGCCCCGGTATATTCTGATTTTGCCATCATTATTTTTTTACGTTTACCTTAGTTTTGCGCATGCAATACAATAGGACATCTTTGTAAAAAATGAAGGAGGGCAAAATCGGAATATACCTGGGTCAAGCGCTAACCTCATGCCTTATATCACCTGGCTAGATATCTCAATTTGTGTGTATACATGCGTGTGTGTTGGAGATATATTTTTTACAATTTTACAATAACCTTTTGTTACGTTTTTCTTTCACAGCATACACGGCGGAAGGATATGAACTAATGTTTCAGGTAAATAAGAGTGTGATAATATTAATTTTAAATAAAACTACAGAGACAGATTTTTTTTTATATTCATACGACCCAGGTATATTTGTTTTATAAGTGGCATTGCTGTACATAGAGCATAACATTGATGCTTTTTATGTCCTCATTATCCGTTTACATGTGTGTTTTGATTTAATATTAAATAATACATGTATATTTACTGCACGTTTTACATTTACAGGTGAATTATCTGAGTCAGTACCTATTAGCAGCTCACCTGTTGCCCATTATGAAGAATTCCGGAGAGGACTGTCGTATTGTGCTTGTGTCGAGTGAGGCTCATCGCTTCTCAGAGTTTAATTTAGACAGAATACAGGGAAAACAATTTAATGATCAAAACTTTGGACGAGTTCTATTCTACGGAAATTCGAAAGCATTTCAGGTATTTTGAAACAAGTGAAATGAGCAAAATACCTTATCAATTTAGTATTTAGAAAGAAATAGTAAAGAAAAACCAATTTATATACAAAGGCGATCCACCTGATGGCCATTGTCATGAGTTATTTCCATGGTGTTTAAGTGTGATAACGTTATTAGCGGACGCCGTTTTAATAATGATAAGCTGGATTATTTTATTTCAAAGAGTTACCCTTTTAACGTACTTCACTTAAATTGATACAATGTACTTGAAACCATAACATTGTTGAATAAATGTTAGTTTCATCCTGACAGTAACAAAACAAATGTCATTTTAGATGAATTGTTGATACTGAATTCGTTGTTTTCTCTCAAAGATAATGCAGATGTTCAGTATGAACAGGCGACTACAGAACTCAAATGTCACTGTGGTAAGCTTACATCCGGGTATTGTGGACACAGAAGTGACGAGAAATTTCAGTGATATGAAGCAATTTGCTGTCTTCTTGAGTCTTTCTAAATTGGTGGGTGAGTAGTTACTAATACCAGCGAATGTTTTAAGTTACAGCAGGAGGATACTTATTATTCAGTTGTTAACTTATAGTTGAGCTTTCCAATTACAATAATAAAACATTAATATCAACATCCAACAGTCATTATATACGAGGTTAAGGGGCCGATGTCGTCGAGTGGTTAAGGTGTCTGACCATCTACGATCACTATCCTTCAACACTGGGTCTCAGGCATGAGGCCTGTGTGGCCATGGTGCAGTTGCAAGGTACTGGCCACAGGTCCATGGGTTTTCTTCAGGAACTCAGGTTATCCTCCACTACTAAAACATGGCTCGTCCTTAAATGACCATAGCTGTTAAAAGGGAGTAAAACACTGACAAACAAAACAAAACAAAACCGACAGTCTTTCCAAAACAATCCGAGTATGAGCTTAAATCCTATCTATTGACTTGAAGCCTCAAGGTAATCTTCAAGTTAAAAGTGAACTGTATATCAAAACAGCAAACAACGTATTACGGAACAGTAGAAATGATTTGCTGCTATTCCGCTGTAATACTGCAATTTTGACTATGATACTGTAATAACATTTCGTTTGCCTTTTCTAATGAGTTTCTTGTTAATAACTGACATATTTTCAATCATTGGAAAAGATACATCATGGTATATATTATTATTTTGTGATTTTAATGTTTTCGTTTGTTTTGTGTTCCCCGATTCCAGTTGCTGCATTGTTGTATTAATATGTTCAAGATGTATATAAATTTGATTTTTAAATTTTGTTTGATAGGCAAAGCGAAAAATCCATTTGAAGGAGCAGAGACCAGTATAAATGCGGCAGTAAATCCAGAATTGAAAGGCGTCCGTGATGTATATTATTGTGACTGTAAACCAGAGAGCATCAGCAGTACAGTAAGGTTAGTTATGTTCAGTCACTCTAACTCACTAACCTTATTCGAGATAATGAATTTCGCGTTCCATAAGAGCAGAGCCCTGGTAAATTTGAACAGACACGGAATTAGTATTCAGACATTTTACTTAAAGGAAATATTTATTTTTCTTACGAGACATCAATTCTCGCGAGAAAGCCGCTCGAAGCGATATGAGAAATAAACAAATATCACATTTTTTTAATGATAAGCAAGTTAAAAAATATAACAACTTACAATTTACAAATTGCAATTTCATTGAATATGAAAAAAATATCCCTTTTATTGCATCATTAGTTTTTACCTCGCATACTTATATACATAGATTTGTTTTTATAATCAGGGAAGCAACAACAAAAGTAACGGTATATGTATTTGTCGATTTAGGTTATGCGCCCCTTTGTTACGACACAAACTTTAAACAAAATTACGAAACAAAGAATATATGTTTTTTACTTACTTCTTACTATGCGATGATTGGTTTTCATTGTTTTAATGTTTGTGTATATACAAAGAGGCGAGACACCTTATAGTTTACCTCTTGTAAAATTAGAAAGGTTCGCATCGTCATAGAAACAACGTCATAGATTCTGTTGTGCTAATGAAAACTGGTTTTCTTATTGTACAAATATAATATCGCCAAAGAGAACACAATGGCGACTATAAAGCTTGTTAATCGTCTCCTTGAACCTGCAACCTTCCGTTGTAAGTTTGTTAAACAGAAATCGACACCTACTCTGTATTGCAGAAATCTTTATATTTGGAGTACGGGCTGTAAATATTGTATTTTTTGTGACATGTATACACCATAGATTTGGAAAGAAAGGATGTAACTGAAATGTACATCAGATGTCAATTCTGTTTCATTCAAGTTGCTCTATTGTTTTAATAGTTTACCTTATTGACGAAAGACTATTGTTTTCTTTTTTTTCTTAAACAGGAATACTCAAAACCAAGAGGGATTATGGGAATACACTCAGGACTGTCTAAAGAAAGGAGCTTTTCTCCCTGACGATATTATCAAGTGTTTGGAGGGAGAATAAAACACAAAATATTGCAATTTAAAACAAAACAATTGTCAATATTACAAAGAAAATAAATAAATCTTTTTCAATCAGTTGCCATATATATTACGCGAGAAAATTCGTCATTGAATTTATAATGATAAACACTAAAATATCAAAGGTGAAATTCTGGACGTGATAGCGACTGTAAACTTCATCGTAGATCGACGCATTTGCGGTAGATATCCTTGGATACGAAGTGTATTCGTCAAAAGGACTCGTTTATGGAGAAACACCTGATACTTAGAACTGGCTCTGGAGTAGCATAGCCACTGTGATATGTAAACGCCTGATACCTAGCTCTATATTAGCGTAGCCACTGTGATATGTAAACGCATGTTACTTAGCTCTATAGAAGCGTGTCATCTGTGTCATGTAAACTCCTGATACCTAGAACATGCTAGATATGTCGTTTAAGAACTGAAATTAAGCAGACAGTGAATACCGCAACCAAGAATAAGTATATCATATTTGAAAAAAAATCTTATTTACATTCCTTGATTATGAGTCCCTAGCGTACAAAAATTAATGTAGACTTTGTGAGCAGAGTTTGTGAATTCCGTACCAAAATCCATAGTAGACTTTTGCTGTCTCATTTTATAATACTGGTTTCCGGTAATCCGTCACGCCAGTTGTGTTGTTATTTATTGCTCAACATATAATTGAATATCCCTCCTAGCGATTGTTAACAGATATATTTAATTTATTTGCATAATGTTTCTAAATCTATACTTATGTACGTAGTTCCTGATTATTATCCTATGACACATTAATTGTTTTTACATGCAAAGGATCAATAGAGTTATCTTCCTTGCTCACCAGGCAAGAGGGCAGCGGGACTAAAAATTTAGTTTGGACTGCAGCCAGAAAATTGACGTAAACGTGTTGACATTATACATAACTATTAATGTGGTTTGCTAGAAATCGATTCACTGCTACATTCCATTTGCTCTAGATAGGATTTTACAGAGAGGAAATAATAATGTAGTAGCATTATCTTAAGTCTGAGTGTTGATGCACGTACATATCCGTACCGCTTAGATTTATAGGAATATTCAGGCCTGCATGTAATAGTTATGCAATAGAGAAGGCATACTGTGTTTATTTGTTATGTTCTCTGTTCGTCTTTAACGTTGGAGTAAGCTACTGGATGTCTATAAAAGTGTCAATAAAGAATGAATGCATTGCGTTACTCAGATAATTGTAAGTTTGAAAAATATTATACTAGCTCGGTTTAAAAGAGGGAGATAACAAATAAGTGAGCCGAGAATTAACATTTAGTAAGAGAACATCTTCCTTTATGAAAAATAATGACAGCATTATCATATGAAATATACAGAACATTAAATTGTAAAAGGATTGCAGCAAGGTATTTTTTTCCGTTAATTTACTGTCATCAAACGAAGTCATTGGAACTATTAGCTCCAGGCTATTATTAATTATCCAATGTATTAATTGAAAGAGACTGCATTGGGTAAAAAAAAAAATAGAAGAAGGCGTAATAATCGTTATCGTCCAGGAAAGAATGATTTGATCAGTTACATTTAAAAAAGGGAGATAACTCTTAAATAAATGAGAACATTTTCCTGTTTGTCTATCTAGAGATATATATGTGTGATCTCCGATAAGTTGTTCATAACATGATAAGCTTAATGACCATTTAACGTAACATTTCAAACTTGTATCTTTCCACAATAGTTGAAAAAACTCAAGTTGTGTGTTGAAGGATATAAAAGGTTTATCTCAACATAAAACAGAAATTTTTTGTTAATTTATAGATTACACATTATTAAAATTTGCGTTAACGACCCGTTAAAATTTGGCCCTGATGTGTGTGTATCCTTTAGATAAAAGTAGCTTCTGTGCAACCATCCTACTCTCGATATTAAAATCTTTACATACTATTATGTTCTTTAATATTCTTGTTTGTTCCCATTCCATCAGAAAAAAAATACCATCTTTGGAATGTTTTGTTTCCGTATCCGCCCTAGCGTTAGAGATACCCCCAAGGCAAAGCATCAGTTCGCATGAATATATTACACATATATGTATCTGATAACAGTGCAGGTTATTGAGAATAAATTACATAAAACTAACTTCTGATGTAATATTTTTATTATATTTTCCTTTCTGTAATTTATTGTTATCAGTCGGAGTCAATAGAACTATTAGCTCCGAACTATTATTAGATATCCACCGTGTTGATTAAAACAGACTGTCAAGCGCCAAGTTGACAAATACTGAAAAGATGTTATAATCAATATCACCAACGAATTAATTATATTTTATTCCTTGTACATTGTAGACGCCCAATATTTTAACTTAGGTTCATAAAATTGACTTGCAATCCAAACATAGACATCTTTATAGTGTGTTTACAACAACGTAATGCGGTTCAAAGTCAATAGATATGTCTATACATTTACATGTGTATGTTTCATAAATTCCTCATTTAAAAGAAAAAGAAAAAAAACACTTTACTCATTTATTCCATATAATATCATTAGGTACATTTTCATGAAACATATGTTACATGCATATGCTTGATTAACATAAGGTTTAGATTTACACTGTACATACACTATCTAATCATCTATTTAATGTTTAAGTAATCATTACACAATATACCTGTGTATTTTATTTCATCCTTGATGAATTGGTTTCCCGCTGTCATATTTAACGGAAAGCAGTTTATTCCAGTGGTTTGTTACATATGCATCATATATACTGCAGCCCGTAGATTAAAAAAGGTGTGTTTTGTCAGACATTCATACCTTCTTATTTGTTTTACTGCGAGTATGAAACAAACATAGAAATGTATATAAACTGTCAATGCAACTATAACAGGTACATAACAATATTAAATAATTTGTATTACTGTAAAAGAAGGCAATCTGGCATCGGTTGCTCAAAGAGTTGACCTGTGATCTGAGAGAATTTCAAAATTTGAATACACCAAATCAAGAACATCCGACATCATTTCACTGCTATAAATTTGTTTCAACAGATCCGATGGATGTGTTTTGTGGTTACAGTTTGCTTTGAAACCCCCGGTTTTCTAAAGGAAACAATTTAACTTTTCACTTACCACTGGTTTAAATTTAACCAACCTTTGAGCAACTGGCGCATGGCAGCCTTCATTTATACACCAAACATAGACACATTTAAAACCTAAAGGATTTCTTCGTTGTTTATTAATTGAATAATTATATTAACTTAAGACAATCGGGAAGAATATTTACCTCCTGTTCAAAAGAAATACTGTTCATACTGAATGTAACCTATGGTCTATCTAACAAAGTTCGGAAAATCACAGCCTTTCTGATTGGGACAACAATAGTAATATTGTTAAACAACATATGTTTACAATGCAAACTATATAAAGTATTATGCTAAGGACTGTTGAATGATAAAAAGCGTATTATGCTTTACAATGTGTATGCTATGCAATGTATCATTACAAATATTCTACAACTTCCAATAAGTTTCAATATTAAATATACACACAATATGTTATGTTTATTTTTAGTCGTGTGTTGTTGAATTTAAAGCATTACAACAGGGATACGTGCGTTTTTTCCTGGGAAGAGTACATGTCATTTGCTTTCACGAAGAGGATATACGTGTCTATTACACGATTACATTTTTCATTAACTTCTGTTTTGACATCTCTATGACTGAATGAAATATATATTCATAAATATTTTGATCGCGAAAAAAAAATCATTATTGAAGTTTCAGTAGGACGGTGGGTTCTTAATATTTTAAGTAATGTTTATAATTGGACGGATTCACGCTATTAGCACTATAACATACTTATTTTTATTTAAAATCTCACATATAGAATGACAGTGTTATTTGTCTAAAATGACAGTAAAATGGGATCGTTTTTTTATTTATTTTTTATTTTTTATAAAAATACATAAATATTTGAAACACATATAATAAAATGAAATACGATGAAATTGGACGGATTTCACATAAGTAGCACTATCTAATCTTATTATCATGGTTGATGAGAGAAGCACTAGAAATGTGTGGCGTAAAATGTGTACATATTTTGTCATGTAAAATCCATACCCTCTAAACACTTCTCTTTTCTTTTCTTTTTGTTGGTACTGGTCCAGGTTTCTTTTCTCTCTCTCTTAATAAAAAGAGCATTCTAGGTATCCAAGTTAAATGACAAACTGTCTCGTGATCAAAACGACGACTTCCGGATCAACAGTTACAGGAATAGTGTAACAATCGGATTGGTTTTAGCATACCTTACGGCTGTATGATATGTCGTTGGTTGTTATACCGTTAGGTTAGCATTAGTAAGCACGTACATGATGTATGGTAAAAAGAAGACACTCAATTATTGATATAAACACCGGACGATAGTAAAAGGTTTTAATTATTAATTAGATGCATCGGAGTTATCAGGATGTTTACGTCGGTAGTATAATAAAGAATAATAAAAGGAAAGGTGAAATAGCAGTGAGCTCGATATCAAACAGGAGGTTGCTGATTACAGACCCGAACCAGAATCACAAGGCATCCAGGTCATATTGATAAACTGACATGACATGACATATGTTCAATTCATACCTCTATTAAGTCAATCAAGAGATACTATCAGCATATATGCAGCAGGTGAGAAAAAACAATGACAAAAAGGTACAGTCTTTCATGTTCGAATCATATGACAAAATAGACAAACGACATATACTATCTGTAGGAAACTGACTTCGTATTGCTTGGGTATTGACGTAAAAGATCCCATGATAAAGAGACAAAGCATATTTTTTAAAATGGCTTATGTGTCGTGATGAGTTCATAAACTATTCCAGCACTCATTGACTTGTCGACGATTTTGTGTTCGTCTTTTTCACAGTACGGAGTGATTCTCGAATGAAATCTTCAGGTAGGTATTCTTTCAGGTTTTCTATAGTGCACTGTAGAAGATAATCCTGCAATTCTCTGTCTCTGAAAATGACCAAAATATCGAATAGAGTTTGATGAAGGAGGAAATGGTAACTCGGAGGACACAAAGTAACTTGAGGTTGTTAATGAAGCACATAATGATTTTAACATAATACATAGTCCTGGTACAGCGTAATTGCACATATATAGTAAAGCCTATAGAACGGTATCGATTTCGTTAAACCCGTTGAGAATTAAAATGCATGTTACATATGTTTCTCTCACATCCTTTCGTAATTGTACGGCAATATTTGTGTCCATTCGCGCTGAAAGTAACTGTATCTATACTGTATCTATTCCGGACGTTAATAATCATAATAATATCTTATATGATGATGATGATGTCTGATGATGATGATGATGATCTTTGTTTAATATGTATGAACAATCATGTACTTAGGAACAATGTCATATATGTTTTTGTCTTGTCTTGTAAAAAAATAAAAAAATAAAATAAAAAAAAAAATAATCATAATTCTTTTTTGGAAAAGTGTTGTCCTTCAATTCACGTGTAAACAGCGGTATATTGTTGTAAGAATGCAAAATAAATGTCATACAGATATATTCTACAAAATGAATGTGTACGTAAATGACAATACTCTGACAGCTGTATGAATAAATCTTTTACAAATGAAAATTATATCTGTTCTCTGTTGTGTTCTGTTCAGACAAATGTCACTGCTTTTGTAATATCTTTGTTAACATACGTACCTGGCGGTCCGACTAGGAAACGCGGGGGCGTCCCGGGAGTGAGTGAAGTAGGCTCGACTAAGGCCCTTCAGTCCAGGACTGACAGCAGCGTATAACGTCGTGGCGGAACCCTTTCGAGGGGTCTTGACCATACCTACAAAACATTATTTCAACAATTTTGGCAATCAGCGCTGAAGGAAACCGTAAAACATTGTAACAAAGAAAATAAACCTGATATAGATGTAAGTGAAACCTGTCTTTTTATAATATTATGTTCCTCATACTCAGAGTGTTGCCAATCGAGAATGTAAATCAGCAGCAATTTCTCTTTCGCCTCCGATGGTGTTACGGATAAAATGCAGAAAGAAAATGTGAGATGACGTCAAGGCATACATTTATGACGTCACAATCAGCTTTATAGATTACACATTCTGATAACTAATGTTTTCAAATAAATAATTGATAGCAGGGGAGAAAAGAATCATGTCTTTAGGTAAGGGTATGCTTCTAGATTCCTTAATGTCTTACCAACGGCTTGAAGCAAGCCTCGGATTAGACAATTAAGAATATCATCCCTAGGGTTAGGGGGTGGTTCTTCCTGAAACTGAAGTCCTTTTACTGACATTTAAGATTAGCAGTTTATATGAAATGATCCACTACACTAAAGCCTGTCTTTAATGTCACTACTATGGACTGGATCATTTGGCCGGAATTAAACTAGAATGTTGGTAAAATAAAAATCATTTGGCAACAAGTTCTTATATTTTATTACATGTTTTCAAAGTCAGTTATCATTGTACAATACAAAACTAAATGTTGCCGTTAAAGAATCAGCAGTTGTATCTTCCCTAATGTCATGTTTTTCTTGATATTAAATTATTTTGAAATCACTTGTTAACTGTAACAGTGTTACAACTTACATAAACATTTCAAACAACATCGATAACAGTTGAACTTTGATCCAAAGTGTCGATTTCGCCGGTAAAGGTCCTTGGCCACATATCCCGGATGTACAGAATATAATTCGACGTGTGTCTTCTCCAGCATCCGGTCTATGCTATACATTTGCATTATCTGTTAGAAATATATTCATAACGTATATAATGTATCAATGTGCCACTTTTACCAAAACAATGGAAAAGATATAATGATTTTGTTTTTGTAAACGTACATAATGTGGTTGCATAATGAATTCACTAAGCCACAAAGCAGATTTTAAAGCTGGTACTTGACAAGTCATTGTTGATATATCTCATAAATTATAAAACTTTGAGGGTCTCGAATGAATTCCCTTTACCTAAGATCTTTTTAACTCAATATTCCATCATATTCAGGACAGTTGGATGGAATGGGCACTATTATAAAATGTACCTAGGTATGAGCGCATGTATTAAAAAACCCGCCTATATATCGTCCATATCATGAAAAAATGGGAGAGAAAACAGGAAAAAGTAGGATTTGAAGTTATCATTGATATCAATTGAAATGTTCGTTGTCATAGCGATGACATAAACTGTTGCAAAGACATACATTTATAAAAACGTCAATTGTTAGGTTATTTCAGTCAATATCTTCGACATAGAACAGTAAAATTGTTCTACATAATTTGAAATTTTCGTTTTAAAATACTCTACATATATTCGCAATAATCCGTTTCTATGTAAAGTTACCTGATACAACTTCGTGTTACTGTAGCATTGTAGTGGATCGTGGTTTTTCATTCGCTGTCCTGCCGCATAGTTAGCATCATAATGACAATGCTTGTGTGCTGCACTCGACACCAGAACTATTCTGACGTCATTTCCGGAAGTTTTCATGATCGGGAGCAAATTTGCCATGATCAGGAACTGACTAAGGTAATTAACCTGAAATTAGATTTTTTTATATCAAACAAGAGGAATAACAAACCAGCACAAACAGTTTTTAAGTTTTGTATGAACGATATGTAACATATGCTAATTTAAAACTCAAGTTCAGTTATAAAAATTACTCATTTTTGTAACATAATTTGCATGATCATACAATCGGGTCATTTGATCAGTCGCTATCGTATAATCCTGAGGCGAAAACAGGAAACTGTCTTTGATCAAGTCACGTTATATAAAATAGAAACCTTTCATCTTTTTGTCATATGAGGAATTGATTTAAACACACAAGTTGTCTCTCTAAAAACAAAAAAGATATGGTAATTATGTATTTATTTGTGGAAAGGTTGGCGTGCATCATTATACAAATATATTTTTTTATGAAAATCTCTTTACGTAGTATCTATTTTATATATTTAATTTCTATGAACCAAACAGATTGGATTACTTTACATTACTGTTATAGGAATGTTGTATAGTAAACCGATTTTGTGTCGTTTAAAGCGAAACCATGACTCCGTCAAGAGGGATACAATAGCACGCCTGCAACTAACATTCATCAATATTGCATCACTCTATTCTCCATTTACAATCAGTACTTGTATTTTGTTCAGCATCTAAATTGCATGTACATGATGTGCATAAATATACAACAAATCTGTCAAAATGCAACAACTGTGTACATTTTCTTTTTCATTTCTTACCATTGGTATATTATATTTTGGAAGCTTAAATGAGCTTCTGTTTCTTGCCTTTTTCAGTTTTTCCAATCACACGTTTCTAAAGATCGGAGTTCGCAAAATGCTATAAATCTTGACGATGTTTTTCTGACTAGTATATGTCCACGACATATTCTTATCCGTAATCAACTCTCAAATAAAGCAAAGAGTATTTATCCCTATATATGTAAATATACGAAAGTTCCCAAACGGATGGTTGCTGATTATCATTACACCTAACTCGAGTTCGTTTTTTTTTATTGTATAAAGATACAAGGTTTACATTGGGTTTTTCCAATGTGTATAAGATACTGTACGTGGAATTGGAATTTCAATCACGAATTGGCGTTGGATTGGGGTTGGTGGATGAGAGTAATGTTTGGATGGTGCGTGTGTGGTTGGATAGGGGCAGCATTCCCCCTTCTATGTTGTTCATATTATTTCTGGAAACCCTTAGGTTTTTTCCTGAAATTACATTATTCCTGATTCTGATCTGAGAAATGAATAGTCATGAACCATGTCAAGGTTTTCTTTAATCCAAATATCAGTATGAGAGAAATGTCTTTGGCAGTTACCACACTTACCTGATATGTGAGCTCGTAATTATCTTCTGTCACAACTAAATAAACAAAACAAATTGAAATAAAGAGTGTCAATCATAAAAGTCTTATATAGAAAGTGACATTGACAACACTTGTTCATTTCTACTTAAAATGTCGATATCACAAAAACATAAAAAAGAAGAATGATGTAAATTTAAGGCAAGTATAAAGTATAAAGTATATTCAGTGATATAAAAGACCAAGTACTGTGGTATATAAAGTATAGGCTTACAATGAATACGACTTTATGTATTTCAATTGTGTTAAAAGCACACTAGCTATCAATATACATTTCCTCTTATTGGAATCTGAAAGTTTCTCGTCAGACTAAAGCATGTCATCCTCGACGTTTTTATGTAAGCAGTCTGTGTCAATACAATATGAAAAATATGTAATATTTATAATACAGCTATGCCACTCCATTGAAACTGCAGGTGTCACACGACGCAGGTTAATTATTAAGTACCCTCAATTGAAAAATGCCAGGATATGTAGTGCTACTTGGCGTTTATAGGTTTATAGTCATTCATTGTAATACATTATAGGCCTAGTAACTGTACTAAGGTACTGTATTTGTCTAGCGCCCAACAAATCCATATTTCAAAACGAGCGACACATGTTCAATTCCATTTACAATGTATTAGTAGTATATAAAGATAGGGCACATGGATGACCAATTTCAATATCATTATTGACATGGCTATAGGCCTTATTTTCTAAATGTTTTGCATTTGCATCAATCCTGCAGGAATTTTCTTATAACGTTTCCACGATAGTTACCACCGTTCCTTTGACAATAAAATAGTTTTGTATTGTAAGACCTTGCACATCATTGATATGCTTCAGCTTCATATGATCTTGGTAATGCATATCTCTGACACCTCACGCCTTTTGCTTATGTAAAGCAAATGTTTGAATATTAACTACCCCTTAAGGCGTGTATAATGTCATGACATGAATTATGTCATATATGCCTATTTAGTGCAGTACTGCTCTGAATACTATCAACAATTACTGCGTTTTTCTAATATTTCAATTAAAAACGTAACAAAGGTGCAAGTAAGAAAATCAAATATTTTCAGAACACATTAGCAAAACCATCAATCAACTAAATTGTTTGCGCATAAACGGTTTAAAACTAAAGGAAAACAAAGTCAACGTACAAAGATAAAAGGAGTTTAAGAAAATTACAGAAATAGGAGCGGAGAGATTAAAAAAGGCAAGACAGTCTGAACCCGAAACTGGCTTGCACTACATATCTGTAGAACTTTGGAAGTGGGGTTGTACCCTTCACTATTTAAAGAGGTTGACAGCTGCTATCCTTTGAAGTTCTTATAAATATTGCAAAGGATAACTGATAACCCCCTTTTAATAGAATTCAAAAGTATAGGCTCTTCGCAACAATGTCATTTTAAGGTGGTTTACTACCTTACGCTATTACCTTGTAATTAAGCTTTGGAACAGTTTTCTGTATTGGCATTCTAAAGACAATGCTTTATTAAATAATGATGCATTTCCCAAATTGTATCAAGTCTTGTAATATATTAAAGAGTTGAAAGATGTTTTCAGTTAAAATGTCTTATCTAAATAACCATTTGTCAAAGGTGTTTCATAAGAACTCTTTTGGAATGGAGTATACTGTCACATAAGGTGATATATACACTTAATATCAAAACTTACTCTCGTCAGCCATCATGACTCCAGCGTTACAGATGAGAACGTGCAGTTTTCGTTCAGATGCCTTGAACTCCTCCACAAAATCCATAGTTGACTTAAGACTGGCCAGGTCCAGCTTACCAAACTCTAAGCTTAGTCGGTCATCGCTTATTATGTTCTGTGTTGAATTCTCTTTCTCCTGTTGGAATTCTTCGTTCATTTGTTCTATAGCCTGCATAAAAGAGCATTGTACAAAAATACATAAGGTATATTATCATACATGTATTTTATTTGGGTTGAGTGATACTACGGACAAAAAACGTTCATTACATGTAAATGTAGTACCCAAGTTCAATTATGAAAAAAAGTCATCGAAACTGATACCTTATCTACATAAAATGTAGAATAAGTCAGAACATTTAATGAATTTTGCGACGGTATAACTGTATATGCTATTGTCCGGTATTTTAAAATTCTGAAGCTACCCGTATACCTTTCATTATGTGAATAAAGCATTGCATAATACCGGGAGCACGAGAAGAATGCTTTCCAGCAGGCTTTACGTATGTAGTTTGATAGCAAATTCATAAGTCAAAGTTTTTAATTTTAACATAGAGTGTACTTTCAAAATACAGCTAAATACATACTTGAATCGGATATAGATGTTTGTTATCATTGAGAAAGAGCATGTTATTGGCGTTCACGTATTTACAAAGCATACAAGCAAATCAGCATTAACTCTTAACAGTGTGTATCATGTTTCTAAGTTAAAACTATTAAGTAAATAGTAAAACTATACAAATGTTAACGTGACCTTTATTAATTTATTTGAAAATTGTTTAACGTAATTGCAATAAACAGAAACCGCATGAAGATGAGACATTATGATGGCTAACAGACGAATTGTGTTCCCTTAGATGTCTCGTCAGATGTAGATGTAATAGAAACTTTATACACACTTCTCCGATGAAACTTTTACGATATAAAGTGACGTTAAGTGTTCTATTGTTGAATACCTTACTATATATATATTGTATAAATACACGTCTGCAGAACTCTCACATTAGTTGCTTCTTACGATCAGTCATTGGTGTATCAAATGATACGTTTACAGACCTTAGCACACGTGTGTATCACTTTGTTGTATAAATGCAAATGCATATAACACATGATTAAAATGACACAACGTATTTTAACCTTAGTACCTATGTAAGATGTACAGATTCTGTATATTCTTCAATTAAAATGTTTAAAATCTAATCAGGTAACTGTATACTTATATTTAGATATACATATGCTGATGACGTTATTTATATTACCGTGTATTATTGATGATGGTAAATCATAAGCAGCAGTTTGTTCGATTATGATAATTACAATATGAACATAACAATATGCCGATAACAGTGCTTGCTCATGTAATATTTAGATGGGTCGGATATGTTGATTTTATTATGTAGGTAACATTATGGAGATTGCTTATTACATGTACATGTGATAACTGCCCAATTACCTTTTTTTTGATTGGATAGATATCAAAAGAATCCGTCATTCCCTTGTAGATGAGATAATGGGATATCACAAAAGGGGGCAGATTCGTAAATTTCCAAACAAGGGACTTACCAAGTGTCTGGGAACTTAAGATTCCCCCCCAGGGGGTTTGGATTCCCCAACATTTACTCAATGGGGTGAATGATTCTTTTTCTCTTACCCTGTTGACCCTGGCCTTCGTAGAAAGGGATGTAAAAGTTATTGACTCAATGCGTTGTTTGCAAGAGGTGGATGCAATGTTGACATAGCGTCTTACCGTTGTTATGCTTGAGGAATGTCTTGCTTGCAATAGGGATATTTCACACCGGGAAAAGTGTGGATACACTTGTCCAGGGTAAGGGAAAGCATTACAAATGTTTATATTTATATTACAGAATGTCACCTGAAAATAACTACTGTGTATATTAAAATCAGGACTTGAATTCATCGAGGTTTCTTTGTTTATTTCTAAAGTAACGTAAATGTAAAATTCGTGACATTTATCAATCAGAATAAAAAAAACTATATCGTTTGATTCCAAATTATCTCCAGGTAAAGAACACACACCGAGAAAGTGTTCTTTTGTTTCAACAAATAGATTTTGACCTTTTTTATAGCGTGTCAATAACATAACGGATATTGATACTGATCCAGTGATAAAAGATGTATACATTATTGTTATTTTGTTTGTTTCAAAAAATAAGTTATGCTTTTTCTCCATACTGTGTCAATTATATAATGGGTACTGATACTTATTAAGTGAATTAAATTAACGGTGTTTCGGCTTCGGTTCCCGTGCTAAACAAATCATCTCGTCAGAACACCAGCAACAGATGCCTGGTTACGTTTTTACACACTTCGGTTTCATTTTGATTTTTGATAAATTGTTCTTTTGTTTTTTGAAATTTAGTTTCAAGATGCTTTTATCAAACAAGAAACTACAAAACACACATTCGAGATAAACCTACAGTTCATAATAAGATAGTATATGAAATTTGAATCGGCATTTAAATTTAATCATGCTTGATTTATTTTACAACAAAATTGCAAAACAAGGACTATCAACTTTTATTTATCACTCCAGTTGGCGAAAATGGTAGCACACATGAGGTCTTTATTTGGGAGAAAACCAGAGTTCCCGGAAAAAAACCTACGTGGTTGGGCAGTTGGCCCATACCTTTTCAGGTCCGATCAAAGAATCGGACCGTGGCAGTCATCGTGAAAGGCGAGTTCGCTACCCACTGCGCCACGATTTGGCATTAAATACAAGGATCCTTAGTCATTACTTGGAATAGTCCATATAATACCAGTATCCCTATTTTTTACTTGAATTAACATACCAGGATCTTGAATTAATACTCGGAATATTAGGACTGACTTGTTGGTATTTGTTTAGAATATCCGGTTTTTATATCTTAAACTTTAATCCTTATGATACAATGTACGTAAATCATTCTTGTAGATAACCATGTGAATGCGATTTGTAGTTGGTGACAATATCAGTATTTCTATCTTTAGTTTACAGATTAATGTGTAACAGATACGGTGTTGTATCATTCAAAAACTGACAATGCAGATAACAAAACATACTTATATAATATTTAGATTGGTCACATATGTTGATTTCATTGTGTAGGTAACAATATGGAGATTGCTTAAAATACATGAAAACATAACATTTGTTTTGTTTAATTGAATGAAATAAACGTTTATCCTCTTTGAAATGAGATAAGGGGGTCTTAATCAAAGGGGACAGATTGTTAAATTTCTAGGTATCCGTGTAGAATATCCGGGTTCTGTATCTTAAAATCTAATCCTGACAAAACGTAAAGCATTCATGCAGATCGTCATGTGTGGGCAATGTGCAGTTGGTGACAATATCATTATTCCTATGCTAAGTATACAAAGTAGGATGTCACTAATATGCTCTTGC
The DNA here is from genome assembly GCF_002113885.1 of Mizuhopecten yessoensis. Taxonomy (NCBI): domain Eukaryota; kingdom Metazoa; phylum Mollusca; class Bivalvia; order Pectinida; family Pectinidae; genus Mizuhopecten; species Mizuhopecten yessoensis. The sequence goes on from NW_018406397.1 coordinate 1,132,828, forward strand.
CACATACAATGACTAATCTTTTGTTTTCAATGCATTACATGTAGACTGTCTAGCATGTTCTTCACAATCATTGGTGCATTTATGACAGGTGTTTATTAAGTTAAGTTCATGTGTTGTGTGATAGCCAGGGGATACGGAATGAAAGGGACAAAAACCGGACGAATATGAAAGCTTACTCTTTCAGCCTTTTCCTTTGAACGACATGCAATGATGACGGTTGGTCCCATCATGGCTATAAACTTGGCAGTCTCATAGCCGATACCTGTCAAAGGGAAAAACTAGGTTAAGCTTTGTGAAGATAACTGTGGTATACAGCTAGACATGTGTTTAGCATTATCAACCGTTGCATAATATCATGAATGTTCAGGAATATTCGTGTACTGAAACAGCAGTTGGCGTTCATAATGGCAGGCAAGATTGCCATTTGAAAAAAGTTTCTGCTTTGCCATTAAACAATTGCTGAAGAAATTACAAAGCATGATAAACAGAATATTTTTTTACCGTTTATATCCTATAAATAGTCAAACAAAGTTGCTACATATTTTATTATGATAAAAATAACGTTATTTTCACTGTCACTGTCTTCTGTTCTTATTCTCTGTCACCCTCCGTTTGTCTCCGCCGATTTGGTGTGCAATAAATATTTTATCTATATCGTCCATGCAGACTAATTAATGATAAAAGTGATGTTCTACACTTTATTCGATCCCCAACATATAACACAAAACGTTATGCCGACAGTACGCTTGATATTGGTTTTGACATTAAACATTGATAAACATAACAAGGCATTTTAGGTTTTATCTAAATATGGATCACTCGTCATTATATATCGACGCAATCAATTTAAATCTAAACACTGAAAAAACAATGTAGCAAATGCATGTTTAATGAATTTTATTTTAGGAAATTGATATTGTCATTTAGTTTCCGACACAACGTTGGGTCTCACGTACAACTATTGATATTGATCGGTACAGTAGACCAGAAATTCAGGAAATGCTGTAATAGCAAAACGAGCATTCCCTTTAAAATTCTGTGAAAGCTTGTGCAGTTATCATCATTGCAAATGGGATACTTTTGCTTAATGCAAAAAGCAGATTGAAATGCTAACGTACTTTTTCTTTCTTCCTTCCTTTTAAAGAGAAGGATATTACCAATAGAAGTAAAGTAGAAAATAAACAGAAGCATCAACACACACAGATAACATAAACCACAGTGTCAATAAACAATAATAAAACAAACCAAGTAGGAAAAAACTAAACAACAACATTGTATCAACACACAAGGACAATATATACACATTGTACACAGCGTCAACTCAGATGTGTAAACATACAACAGCGTCAACTCAGAAGTGTAAACATACAACCGCGTCAACTCAGAAAGTGTAAACATACAACAGCGTCAAATCAGAAGTGTAAGCATACAACAGTGTCAACTCAGAAGTGTAAACATACAACAGAGTCAACTCAGAAGTGTAGACATACAACAGCGTCAACTCAGAAAGTGTTAACATACAACAGCGTCAACTCAGAAGTAAAAACATACAACAGCGTCAACTCAGAAGGGTATACAAACAACAGCGTCAACTAAGAAGTGTAACCATACAACAGCGTCAACTCAGAAGTAAAAACATACAACAGCGTCAACTCAGAAGTGTAAACATACAACAGCGTCAACTCAGAAGTGTATACACACAACAGCGTCAACTAAGAAGTGTAAACATACAACAGCGTCAACTCAGAAGTGTAAACATACAACAGCGTCAACTCAGACGTGTAAACATACAACAGCGTCAACTCAGAAGTGTTAACATACAATAGCGTCATACTCAGAAGTGTAAACATACAACAGCGTCAACTCAGAAATGTTAACATACAACAGCGTCAACTCAGACGTGTAAACATACAACAGCGTCAACTCAGAAGTTTAAACATACAACAGCGTCAACTCAGAAATGTAAACATACAACAGCGTCAACTCAGAAGTGTATACACACAACAGCGTCAACTAAGAAGTGTAAACATACAACAGCGTCAACTCAGACGTGTAAACATACAAAAGCGTCAACTCAGAAGTGTAAACATACAACAGAGTCAACTCAGAAGTGTAAACATACAACAGCGTCAACCCAGAAAGTGTTAACATACAACAGCGTCAACTCAGAAATGTTAACATACAACAGCGTCAACTCAGAAGTGTAAACACACAACAGCGTCAACTCAGAAGTGTAAACACACAACAGCGTCAACTCAGAAGTGTTAACATACAGCAGCGTCAACTCAGAAGTGTAAACATACAACAGCGTCAACCCAGAAAGTGTTAACATACAACAGCGTCAACTCAGAAATGTTAACATACAGCAGCGTCAACTCAGACGTGTAAACATACAACAGCGTCAACTCAGACGTGTAAACATACAACAGCGTCAACTCAGAAGTGTGAACATACAACAGCGTCAACTCAGAAGTGTAAACATACAACAGCGTCAACACAAAACAAAACATTAAAAAGTTCCAACTCAAAATGACAAAATGTGACACAGCTTCAACACACATGGACCAAGTATACCACAGTGTTTACCACGGTGTCAACACAAAAGCATAATGCATACAACAGCGTCAACACAGAACAAAACATACCAAAGCGCCTACTCACAAGGACTTAATGCAACGAATGTTAAAATGGAAGAGCGAAATATTCCATATCGACAACACAGAAGACAAAACTATAGCACAACATCAACACGCAAGACAGAGCATACTACAGCGTCAACATACAATCATATGATATACCAGGGCGTCAATGCACACGAACAAATTCTACTACAGTGTCAACATACAATCATATGATATACCAGGGCGTCAACATATAATCATATGAAATACCACGGCGTCAACGCACACGAACAAATTCTACTACAGTGTCAACATACAATCATATGATATACCAGGACGTCAACATACAATCATATGATATACCACGGCGTCAACGCACACGAACAAATTCTACTACAGTGTTTACAAACAAGGGCAAAATATACCACGGCCGCAACACATAATGACAATACCTGATATAAGAACACAGTTACAGAAAGGAAACCCTATACAATACAGTCGCTCTCGAAGGAAAATGATTTCCTCTACCACATATATTTGACTTATTATGGTATATTCCGTTAAATCTGGTAAATTGTATACATCATTGTCGATGTGAGACACTCCAAACAAGTCCTTATTTGTTATGAATAATTGAAATTGATATCGTCGATAGAAATCGGATCATGACGGAGGCCCTGACATCTCTTGAAAACAAAAGTCTTTTAGGTAAAATCCCTGGCCAAGCAATGCATTGGTGGTCATCGATACCTATTTATCTAGGCAAGCAGAAAGACCAATGACAGGTAACACGAATAACTGAACTATTCTTACTCTGTATGTATGTTATTAATTAGAAAAGGAAACTAAACGATGAAATGATCACATTTGCATAAATTACTCGTAAGAAGGTGCTACCGTATTGATATATATATGTATATATGGCGTTTTAAAATAAGACGCCCGACCATTATTGCCCCACTCTAGGTAAGATATGTGTGTTCTAATCCACTCACTAACACCATCATCTGTAAAGTAGATGTTCGGCTTAACAATATGCGTCATAGTATACCATATTGTTTATTTGTATTCACAGGTTATCCAAGAGATCACCAAACAGCCGTTAGTAGGGGTCATGTATTTATAGTTCGTCTCTGTTCACTGGAAACACAGTGTACGTATAAGAATATCTTAAATCAGATTTTGTCCGTTACGGACCGTTGATTAGTATGTAAGTCATGAGCTATTCAGCTCGGAGTCAATTTACCTACTGCTTGCTATCTAAAGTGACATATTTTCGAAACAAAGATATTTGTTGTGGTTGTCATTAAATTTTCAATAAATAATATGTAAATTAATTCAGCATATTTGAAAGTGTCCGTGAAATACATCAGTTAGTATTTGTTAAGTTAATTATGCTTTGAATAACTGCGCTATGATTTACAAAGAATAATACCTTTAACAACACTTTTAGTACATGTATTGCTAGATTGAATCATGCTTTACCCATCTAAACCCTTGATAATAGCTTCAAGATCAGCTAAACTGAAACATTTCAATTGTAACACCTTTACACAAATTCCTTAAGGCAAAACATATGGAAGGTATCATTTCATTGTGTTGAAACAATATGATTTTATAATAAACTTGTTTAAGACTCGGAACAACATCTAAAGTCATAGCTCCTTGCTTTTAATACTATATCCTTAACAAAATTACGACAGCGATTCATAAAACTTTCACAGACTCGAACACAAATGTGACTTTGACATTGTAACATATGACTGACGTCTTTTACATTTAACCAAAATGATGAATAAATACCTTAGACGCTATTTATAACATGAATATCTTGAAACCTACGTGAGGCATGTCAATACCGTTAAGGCATTTGAGCTGGATTTAGTTCAAATTACATAAACCATTCAAATAAAAGTTGACTATAATATGTGGGTGCCCTTCGGCTCTAATATACCTAATGGTAAAGCTTACAACCTATGTAATCGCCCGGTTAAGTATTTTAACAATGCAGCTTTAAATATGGCATACAGTCAAGCTGACAACCTAAGAAGAAGCATTACACAGATGATATATTTTCACCTGATACAACGTACCACGATGATACCATTCCGACAAGCTTTGGTTCTAATTGGAAAAATGCATTGATCATAAGTTTTGGTTTAGTTTGGTTTAGTATTGTTTAACGTCGTGTAAACTGTTATAACTGTTGTCTTTAGGAGGTTCAGTATAAATTTAATAGAGGCTCATATAAAAGGTAACGAATGTGACCGAGTACATACGCACTAGTCACCGAATTGTCACACAATAACATTTTAATGGTTGTGCTATATGGACCTGTCTACAGCCGATACATTGTTAACGTATGAACACTCAAGATTTTTTTTTTCATAAAGAAACAAAAAGATCATTTATGTGAATTTCATTTATGCTTTCTCTAAAAGCTAAAATATATTTCATTAATGTTTGGGTTTACTTTTAAAAAAGTAACGTCAATGTGCAGGTACAGCTGAGCGATGGTTTACGTAGTTGTCCTATAGCAAGTATATAACGTTAATGAGCAGGTACAGCTGTGCGATGGTTTACGTGGTTGTCCTATAGCAAGTATATGACGTTAATGTGCAGGTACAGCTGTGCGATGGTTTACGTAGTTGTCCTGTAGCAAGTATATAACGTTAATGTGCAGGTACAGCTGTGCGATCGTTTACGTAGTTGTCCTATAGCAAGTATATACCGTTAATGAGCAGGTACAGCTGTGTGATGGTTTACGTGGTTGTCCTATAGCAAGCATATGACGTCAATGTGCAGGTACAGCTGTGCGATGGTTTACGTAGTTGTCCTATGGCAAGTATATAACGTTAATGTGCAGGAACAGCTGTGCGATGGTTTACGTGGTTGTCCTATAGCAAGGATATAACGTTAATGGGCAGGTACAGCTGTGCGATGGTTTCCGTAGTTGTCCTGTAGCAAGTATATAACGTTAATGTGCAGGAACAGCTGTGCGATGGTTTACGTGGTTGTCCTATAGCAAGTATATAACGTTAATGAGCAGGTACAGCTGTGCGATGGTTTACGTAGTTGTCCTGTAGCAAGTATATAACGTTAATGTGCAGGTACAGCTGAGCGATGGTTTACGTAGTTGTCCTATGGCAAGTATATAACGTTAATGTGCAGGTACAGCTGTGCGATGGTTTACGTAGTTGTCCCATAGCAAGTATATAACGCCAATGTGCAGGTACAGCTGAGCGATGATTTACGTAGTTGTCCTACAGCAAGTATATAACGTCAATGAGCAGGTACAGCTGTGCGATCGGTTACGTAGTTGTCCTATAGCAAGTATATGACGTCAATGTGCAGGTACAGCTGAGCGATGGTTTACGTAGTTGTCCTATAGCAAGTATATAACGTTAATGTAATTGTATCAGTTTTTATTCTAGAGTGCTAAAAAACAAACGTCTTTATCTATGAGATGTTTATTTGTTAATAAAATTATGAGTTAGAAGAAAGTTTTAATGCTTTATGATACTCTTATAAAGACTTATCACACTCTTAACTACATGTATAGAAATAACCATTCATCTAAATTAAGTACCATAATGTACCCATAATTCATTATATCATGTTATTCATAGGTATGTTGAATATACCCTTAATGTTGGGTATATTATCAATTTAACGACTAATGAAAAAGCATATAATAACGCTAGGCAAAATTTAAAAGCAGAATATTGGTCTTCTATAGAGAAATATGATCACAATATATGAATTTAGTAATATTCATTATGTTCAAATGGATGATTATAGTTGATATTGTCGTTTTTTTGGGTCTAAAACGCAGCAAACCTATTAATAACAAACGTGTTCTTTTACAATTCATTCCTTCATTGACCACGGTAAACACGGTACAGACCATCAGGTGTTTGTCTGTGACAACACGCTAGGCACGCAGCTCGGTATTGAAATGTTCAGGGGTATTTGGGTCCTACCAATTAAATAATCATATGCTTGATAAGACATGTCAAGGTCGTGTCTTCGCATTTGTTTCCTGACAATTTACCTATCAAATTCAAACTAAAAAATGATAAAAAAAATAATGATATAAATTATAACACTTTCTGAACAGTAGGAGAAGGCTTTGATGTAAAACCGATTAGAAACTATGTTATCGTGACACATATAGCCCGTGACCAGGTTTGACACGTAAGTACAGGTATAGTCACAGCTAAAAAGACTTACCTGTGTCTCCTCCCGTCACAATAACTACATAGTTCCTGGGGAGGACCACTAATGGGATACTGGCCCGGGGACCCATGGTTATTCCTTATTAGTGAACTACTTAGTCTTGTTGTCACCTGTGTTCCATCCTCTCTCACCTGATATTTTATATATGTGCTAATATACACCTGGGATACCGACGGTAAACACACAGAGCTTTACACTGCTAGCGATACACTAGTAATCGGTATACCGTACAGGTGGGGTAATACACGGATCACAAATGTGTTCACTCAACTGGTATAGCGGATTATTAAGAAGAGATCTCATTGGAGGTTTGACCAGCGCCAGGGAACAGTCAGCCGATTTAGACCACTTGGAGCTATGGTGTTGTAGGTATGGGTCAATGCTTAGTTTATAGTCACGATAATTAGAGACCACTTCATGTATTGACTGGAGATGCTTCGATAGCATTACATGTCAGCTATTCTGCTAATAATAAATCCCTCCTAGACGATTTAACACAGCAATATCGAACTGTCGTTGAATGTGTTTGTCCATTTCTAAAACAGTATCACACTTCGGCAAGGCAATAAGACATACCTGATAGCTCTAAGCGTGTAATGTCAATCTGATCAATACCAACGAATGTGTCCCTGGCAGTGACCACACAGAGGAATTGATTGATAGGAAAAGAGTACGGTATATTTCAACTCCACTTGCATGATGTCAAACATTCATACTTCATCGTTGAATCGTATGAATATGTCTGCATGACACACAGTAAATAAGTAATTCTGTATGACACACACACACACACACACACACACACACACACACACACTGGTAATGTATGACTACAGTCCTTACCAATGTTAAAATGAGCTCGTTTTACATGTAAAATAATTATTTCGCTCGTAAAAGGTAGTGAAACCATTTCAAGTTAACCTCTATTATTGTTATAAACAGTGGATTTAACCTATCATGAATCAATATCAAACCTCTAACCTTTCATACAACAAACATGAATCAACATCTAACCTCTAACCTTTCACATAACCAAAATAAATCAACATATAACCTCTCACCTTTCATATAACAAACATGAATCAACATATAACCTCTAACCTTTCACATAACCAACATGAATCAACATCAAACCTCAAACTTTTTATATAACCAACATGAATCAACATCAAACATTTATCCTTTCATATAACAAACATTAATCAACAGCTCACCTCTAACCTTTCACATAACCAACATGAATCAACATCAAACCTCAAACTTTTTATATAACCAACATGAATCAACATCTAACCTCTAACCTTTCACATAACCAACATGAATCAACATCAAACATTTAACCTTTCATATAACAAACATGAATCAACATCTAACCTCAAACCTTTCACATAACCAACATGAATCAACATCTAACCTCTAACCTTTCATATAACAAACATTAATCAACAGCTCACCTCCCACATAACTATTATGACTCAACCTCTTACCAGGAACCTCTAACCGTTCATAAAACTAACATGCATCAACCTGTAACCTTTCACAGAACTCTCAGGAGTCATCATCAAATCTGTCACCTCTAACCTTTCCTATCACTAACATAAATCAACATCTAACCTCTAACCTTTCATATAACCAACATGAATAAACATCTAACTTATAACCTTTCACATAACCAACATGAATCAACATCTAACCTCTAACCTTTCATATAACCAACATGAATCAACACTTTACCTCCCATATAACTAGCATGAATCAACATAAAATCTGTCACCTCTAACCGTTCCTATCACTAAAATTAATCAACATATAACCTCTCACCTTTCATATAACCAACATGAATCAACATCTAACTTATAACCTTTCACATAACCAACATGAATCAACAACCAATCTATTACATTTCACATAACCAACATAAATCAACATCTTACCTCTAACCTTCACATAACCAACATAAATCAACATCTACCTTTTCATACAAACATCTTACCTCCCATATAACTAGCATGCATCAACCTGTAATCTTTCACAGAACTCTCATGAATCAACATCTAGCCTCTAACCTTTCATATAACCAACATGAATCAACACATTACCTCCCATATAACTAGCATGAATCAACATCAAATCTGTCACCTCCAACCGTTCCTAATACTAACATGAATCAACATCTAACCTCTAACCTTTCACATAACCAACATAAATCAACATCTTACCTCTAACCTTCACATAACCAACATAAATCAACATCTAACCTCTAACATTTCACATAACCAACATGAATCAACATCTAACCTCTAACCATTCACATAACCAACATGAATAAACATCTAACCTGTAACCTTTCATATAACCAACATGAATCAACATCTAACCTCTAACCTTTCATATAACAAACATGAATCAACAGCTCACCTCCCACATAACTATTATGACTCAACCTCTTACCAGGAACCTCTAACCGTTCATAAAACTAACATACATCAACCTGTAACCTTTCACAGAACTCTCAGGAGTCATCATCTAACCTCTAACCTTTCATATAACAAACATGAATCAACATATAACCTCTCACCTTTCATATAACATCAACACTTTACCTCCCATATAACTAGCATGAATCAACATCAAATCTGTCCCCTCCAACCGTTCCTAATACTAACATGAACCAACATCTAACCTATAGCCATTCACATAACCAACATGAATCCACATCTAACCTTGCATATAACCAACATGACTCCACATCTAACCTTTGATATAACCAACATGAATAAACAACCAATCTATTACATTTCACATAACCAACATAAATCAACATCAAACTTTTCATACAAACATCTTACCTCCCATATAACTAGCATGCATCAACCTGTAATCTTTCACAGAACTCTCATGAATCAACATCTAACCTCTTACCTTTCATATAACATCAACACTTTACCTCCCATATAAGTAGCATGCATCAACCTCTAATCTTTCACAGAACACATAACCAACATGAACCAACATCTAACCTCTAAGCTTTCATATAACAAACATGAATCAACATAATAAATCAACATCTAACTTTTCATACAAACACCTTACCTCCCATATAACTAACATGAATCAACATATAACCTATGACCTTTCCTATCACTAACTTGAATCCACATCTAACCTATAACCTTTCCTATCACTAACTTGAATCCACATCTAACCTTGCATATAACCAACATGACTCCACATCTAACCTTTGATATAACCAACATGACTCCACATCTAACCTTGCATATAACCAACATGAATAAACATCTAACCTCTAAGCTTTCATATAACAAACATGAATCCACATCTAACCTTTCATATTACAAACATGAATCAATATCTAACCTCTAACCATTCACATAACCAACATAAATCAACAACCAATCTATTACATTTCACATAACCAACATGAATTAACATATAACCTCTAATCTTTCACAGAACTCTCATGAGTCAACATCTAACCTCAAACCTTTCATATAACTAGCATGAATCAACATCAAATCTGTCACCTCCAACCGTTCCTAATACTAACATGAACCAACATCTAACCTATGACCTTTCCTATCACTCACATACATCAACATCTAACCTATAGCCATTCACATAACCAACATGAATCAACCTCTAACTTATAACCTTTCACATAACAAACATGAATCAATATCTAACCTCTAACCGTTCATAAAACTAAAATACATCAACCTGTAACCTTTCACATAACAAACATGAATCCACATCTAACCTATAACCTTTCCTATCACTAACTTGAATCCACATCTAACCTTGCATATAACCAACATGACTCCACATCTAACCTTGCATATAACCAACATGACTCCACATCTAACCTTTGATATAACCAACATGAATAAACAACCAATCTATTACATTTCACATAACCAAAATAAATCAACATATAACCTCTAACCTTTCCTATCACTAACATGAATCAACATCTAACCTATAACCATTCACATAACCAACATGAATCATCATCTAACCTGTAACCTTTCATATAACCAACATGAATCAACATCTAAATTCTTACCTTTCATATAACCAACATGAATCCACATCTAACCTTTCATATAACCAACATGAATCAACATCTTACCTGGAACCTCTAACCGTTCATATAACTTACATGACTAAACATCTTAAATCTAACCTTTCAAGGAACTAACAGAAATCAATATATAATCTATAACCTCTTACCTATCATAGAACTAACCTGAATTAACCTCCAATCTGTAACCTCTTACTTCTCATAGAACCAACATGAATCTATCTCTTTTCTTCATACAGTGTATAACTAGCATCATTCAACCTATTAACTCTCATTGCATTCACTCAAAACAATGTGTTAAGTTTGTTCATTTAACTCACTATATTGTTTTTGCTGCGTGTTCTGTAATGCTTTTGTCTAAAACAATAAAGTATTGATAACTTGAATCGTGCCCACGTCCAGGTGTACCTCGGTCTGGTAACTGATCCTATAAGTCTCCAGTTGTACACATTCCTATAGTACCGTATCCCTCACGGAAACATTATAAATAACAAATGCACCTGGCACTAAATGACATTCAATGTTTTGGCATGAAATATTAATTTTGTAATCATGTAATTAATGGTCCGAAAAGACCAATTTAGCGGTATAATTGGTTCCTGGTTGGCCATTGTTGTGTTTATATTTATCGTTGTTTGATATGCTTTTTGTTATCATTTCGGGGTCTAATAGTTCAGTTTTTGTATTTCTGGAATGAATAAACTCATGGAGTACGCATTTCAATTAACGCTGGTAACAGGGAATTATCCTGACTAACTCTATAAGCGCAACGGATTCGGGGTTGGTTGGAGTATGTCAGTGGTCTTGAGTATAGCGAAAATTAAACGTCCCTAAAATGAAATCGATCTACAGTATGTAGCTACGAACATGAGATATTGGTGACAGATGATGCAATGAAACACTTTTTTTGTCCCTTAAAATCGCTTTAATATCTAAAAGGTATACATTTTCAAGGAATTGCACCTCCACCAAATTTCCGGTAATTCTTTTTTGTGCTGCACCACTAACTGCTTTTGTAATAAATATTGCAACAGACTAAAGATTTGTTTGAAACGTTCCGACATTATAAAATTCAGATTGTGTATAATTATCTTTACCTGTAATGTACTCGCCGTTATTGGACGCGTTGCGGTTCAGGTAGCGTGTGGTTTGGGTTATGTTCAGCCAGGTGACTAGTTTTATTTCCTCAAAACTCTATGGAATAAGTTTTGCATTACTAATTTGACATATTGGCAATACCTATACATAGTATGCGTTGATCAAGTCAACCTGTTTTGACTTCCTGCATTAATAGGTTAATTCCACCTAGCCAGTCGGGAAAACTACCATTTTTTTTTATTGAAATTCTGCGCCCTTGGTGTATTGATACCTCCTGATGTTTTCGTGTATGCTTTATGATTTTAATATTACATTAATTTTCCCTATCATGGCCGTGAACCATTTAAGTGTTTTTCGTTTGTTTCTGTCAATACTGCATAATACCAGTAGCCTGTGAAAGCATCATCGTTAAAATTTCACAATAAAATCAAATTCACATTATACATTGTACAACGCAAATTTATTGACGTCAATTTCGCATCTCGATAAAATAACACTGCATGTGTATATTGTAAACAAGATATTATTAGGCGATGTTTATAGGGGTATGAACGTTTTTATTTGACTTTCAATAATTCTTGATCATCTATAAAACCTTGAACCTTGTAATGGAAGGACAATGTAACGTCAGACACTGGTGAGATAAGACCTACTAAAATTCAATATGTCTATCAATGGTTTTAATATACCCTTTTAAATGAAGCAGGTTCAGGATAGTAATATTCGACTCGCAGAAATGTGTGGCAAATTTCTCATATTGAGGCTAACAATGCTGTGTGCGACGGCTTGATTCTGGATTGAAACCGAGTCGTTTGAAGTATTTAGAAAGATATTAGTGTTCAAATCAGGTTTGTTGATACGTATTTACCCCATTACTCATACAAAATGTAAAGTTGTAGGAAGATCAGTCCTTTAAACGATCAATATGTTACTTACAAATCCATTAGTGTGGAGAAGGATGGCGGCGCTGTAACTCCTAGGACCCTGTTGTATTACCAAGCATTGTAAGCTTATTGATTTATTATGTCGACCTTTTCAATTGTTTTTTTTTTTTACTTTCCAGCAAAATAATGCATGTTTTATGATCTTCATTTATTTGACGATGCTCAATTAAAATCTTACAACATGGTTGTTATGGTTTATGATCAGTCATTACGTAAATATCAATTAATCTAATTGTAACTAAACATTACATTAAGCTGATAATTTTGATAGAAACAGGTCACTATACAGTACATGTACATGTATCAGCTAAGGACACAGTCTTGATTGCAGCATCAGATGAAAACGTAAATTCAACCTCCTTGATGTCAGGTAAAGGGCCGTTTTGTTGCACGGGTCTATTAACTTTAACACTTATGTAGACCATTTAGGGGAGAGACCAATCAATAACACAAAGCACCAACCGATGAAATATATCAGAGATGAAAAGGTAATTAAACTTTTGTGTGGGTTTTTTTCATCTGGTTTTGTTGTTGTCGGTTTTCTAAGCGTCCTCGATTACGACCTAACAATGCTCAGAGGGCGACCGATCATAAACTGACTAATCAAAAGTCAATAGAATTTAAATTTAGTACTGCTAGTAGTTTTCTAAGCTGAAATCAGGATGAATTACCATGACGGAAACGCAAAAATAAGAGAAAAACTCGACAAATGCCTTTTTATAACAGTTTAATACAAAATGCAAAACTCCTGTTATATTGCACTTAGGTTTGACATATATCATATAATGCCAATGTAATTTTTATCGCATTGGCAGGCCATCAGATGAAATGATGAAAAACACTATACTAAATAGAGTCCAATTAAACGAACGTGATATATATTTTAACTTAGTGAGCAGTTCATTTGTAAATGTTTCTTTTTGTGTATATAGTGTGAGCCGTGATAATCTGTCGACAGGATCAGCTGTTTTATACATCACTGACGGAGGATTGGCAAATATGGCGTCGACCGACTTCCGGTTTAGCAGAAAATACCTCGTTGATCAAAATGTTATTTTGATTTAAATTATTGATGGTTTTATAAATGCTAAACAATAGGTATAGAATTCTTTTTTTTATTGGCACGTCTAGATTTCTATTTTCTTTAATTGGCAGACGTGCAGTAAACGAAGTACATTTTCATACATGTATTCACATGTAAACAATAGAGGTAGCCAGGCCGTCTCTGGTTTTTCCTACATTCTGTTCTTTCAATGACTCACCTGTAAAATCAATGTTAAAACTATCTTATACACACAAAACAGCATAATTAGATTGCATGTGTAATTATCAAATTAATAAAAAGGTTATGTGGTATCGATTATGACATGCTAATAATTTTTATCGTTATTTCATTAAAAATACTTAATTAATCAAATCAAATCAATAAGCATGATTCTGAAATGTAAGCAAAACCTTGATGGAATAATATCGTTTTCAACAGTAATGTCGTAATATTTGTTTTGTTTTATATTTCAATATACCTACAATGTGAATACATGTCAGTTTTCCACGAGAGATACATATCCTACAATGTATTGTGCTTATCATAGATATATCCAAACGAATGTCAATTTATCACGGTTTTTTTATCCGTATTAAGCGACTATATGTTTATACATTCGTACACTGTATATGTATCACAATATTGTGATATCAATAAATCAACCCCGGAGGACATAGACAGACATTTAAACGCTTCCGTTCAAAAGACTGACATTGGAAAGGTGAGATAAAGACGTAGCCGTTAAATTGCTGTACCAATTATAAATGTTAATCGTCACAAATTAATTAGGCATATCCAGGAATTTTGTACGAGATTTTCAGATTATCTTAAACATTGGACAAATTGTGGAGGTTATTTAAATATAGAAGCCAAAACTCGATTGACCGGATTGTTAAGCAGGTCAACATTTTCCTTGTTCTGACGTCATTTATAAGTTGCGTTTACAGTAAGTAGTTGACAACAGCGATTGATACTTAAACTAAGCTTCTGTCATAACCAAAGTCTGGGGATTTGTAGGAACAATTCTTTAAATGTCAAAACTCAATATACAGTACTGTATATGTTTACCAGTGTGGGACAACCTGTCCCTTACCGACATTGATCAGATGCTATTTGAGAGAAGCTCTTCGTCTCACGATATAAAAATGTTTAAAACCCAGGTTCTTTAACGCATAGCATATATCCAAATGCTATATCTATTTAAATACTTTAGAGAAAAATATACTTCTGGTATTATCTTTGCGTATCGTGCGTTTTAATCACATTTTAATTATGGGTTTGAATCATATCTAATTATCGTAATTATGTTTCTCATTCTTCTTGTCTGAAACATGTTATCAATCCAAGCTGTTCTTAGTCAGCTTGTTTAAGAGTTAAAGCAAATGTGGGTCAAATATTGCATATGTAGTGATAGTATGCAACCAGTTATTTTATTTGTTTCAATGATAGTTGTCGTTGCATAATGCAAAAAGAGTACGGTTATTATCCATTACATTTTACACATACAAAAAGTTGATTGAGGAAATAAAACATTTGTATTAATAAATTAACACCTTTACCTTTAATTTCCGATTTTCTTCGATGATTAGTGAAGGTGGTGGTAGATTTTTTTAGCATTTCAGAAAACGAATTTTGTCTCTTTTTAGATGGTTTTGATGATGATGAAGATGACGAAAATGTGGATGATGGGTAGTCAAACGATAGAGGTCTGGTTAGTATAACTCGTCTTGGATGGTCATGAAAGTCACCCTCAGATTCGTCTGGGCCGGGTGAATTAACAAATCTTGTTCTTGTGACGTCCTCTGAGTATTGTCTCCGTACCGGACGATGAAGCTTTCCTCCTTCTGTCGGTGACATGGAATGAGAGTGTCCAATTCGTCGAACGCCATTTTTGTTCCTGTCAGTTAGAATCTCCTGTGGGGCGCAGCAATATTCACGTGATACATGTGCAACGATCTGATCAACTAATGAATAATTACCTAGAACATCATCGACAGGTTCGTCGACGTCTTCTCCCTCACTACTGTAATCGATGCTGAGTTGTTTTAACACGTCTGGTTTAATCTCTTCATCACTAATATCGTTTTTTGGTTCTGTCTCTAGATTATTGTCCTGTTCACTTGTCTCGATGCTGCCCCTTTCTGATAAAACCGGTTCATGTTTAAGAACAGTGATTTTTCTTTCGTACACAATATGTTTATAAGCATCTTCATTTATTTTATTTTCTGCAATGAATGAATCTTTTAAAGTGATGCTGGTTTCTGACGTAGACCGATAAGTTGATTTGACGATTTCCTCGTTGTCATTCTGTTGGTCGGCCGTCCCCTGCTTTCTTTTTTTGTGTCCATTTTCCAAATTGACATTTTCATCATCTGTTACATAAGATGCTAGATGATTTAACGATATTTTCATTTTAAGGGTACTGCATTGCATTACAAATTATGTGTTACTTAATATACATGTTTGACATCCGTTGATTAATAGCTTTTATGATTCTTTTGTGATGTAGGCCGAAAAATCTCAACCCGAGGGAAAGATGTTTGAAGTTAGCACGAGTCTGACACAAAGGAATATAAATAAAACATTTAATAGGTACAAAGAATATACCAAAATATGTAAGACAATATGTATAATAATTAACATTATTGTTATCTTGCGAAAAGTCATTTCAATAAATCATTTCAATTTTTTTAGCTGGTGATATCAAAATATGTCACATAATAGCAATTCACATGTCAATGGCAAGAAATGTGACAACACAATAACAGATGAAATAGTCTACCAAATGACATGCATGCAGCTAGATTTCTTGCATTTGAAATCAACAACTATAGAACAGTTTAGAGCACACAGACTGGGTTACTTAAACATGTGCAAATTAAACATACATATTCACGATATCACAATCCTTGTTTACAATTGTTAGTTATTATTTACAATATCGCACACACTCTACCCGTGAACTGGTGGTCGGCGTGCATTGGATTAGTGTGAACTGCATTCTGTGAAGGGTGGTGAAACATCACGAGGTCACGTAAAACAAAAACACGTGCTCAAGGGTTAGTCAACAAATAAAAATAACCATTATCCCCAAACATCCCTTCACATGTACGTCCGAACACTAGACACACGGATTCAAATGATCACACGAGTTTGTCTAAAGCAGCAAGACGACACGTCATTTCCATGGCAACACATCAAACAGGATATTATTAGTCAACAACACATAGCCAGCACCAACAACAACATCCTGTATCCAAGGACGCTCAAGCCGGCGTCTCTACCGGAAGTGGAGAGCACATAGACTCACCGGAAGACAAGGAGGACAGTGATACAACATCTAAATTTTCCTCTGCGAATCCAAGTTCCACCGTGAAGTCCTCCTCGAAAATACCTGCCACAAAACATCAACAGTACCACTGTTTTATTCAAGTATAATGTATTTCAACAAAAAACGAAATGGAACATCATACATTTATCAAATAGTATTGTACCGTTTAACAGAACCGGAAATTCAGAATACCATAAAACATTTTAGTTCTTTATGAAATATTTCCTGTTACATAACCAAAAATTACAACAGAGACTTACCAACCTGTAGAAAAACTTTAGAAACATTTTAGTTTCTATTAGATGTAGCCTTTTTTTCAAGCAGACTAATGTTAATACACTGTAGAAGGACATTTCAGCAAGTGTCAAGTACAAATGTAGCTCGTGTTTTTAATCTAACATGTATAGGATTTCTGGATAGCCGATGTAATCGTTCAAAATAAGAAAATAACAGTGGTTTCTGTTTATTTACACAGATGTACCAAATGGTTTTACAAACTGTACCATTAGGCCACAGGCAAATATGTTCAACAATTTGTCAGATTCTTCTTGTTTCTTGTGAACAAGCTTAACTCACTAAACATAACTCATATTTGCTAAAAAATATAATAGTTATCTTCTTTATGTTATGTAAAGACCATGGGACAAACACATATTGGTTACGTTTTGATTGCACAGGAAGTCCACGTTGACAGGGTGCTAAATTGTAAAGATATTTAAAATCGGCACAAAAAAGTTCTGGTTTAAGTATTATTAATAAGAGGCATGCCTAACTACACTCCTAAAAGATTGTGTTGGTATCAAAACTACCGATGAATAGAACTCACACCTTGATCGAAACCTATACAACAGTATGGGTGGTACTACAATACAAGTTGACGAACCGTACACATAATCTGTCGCCCATTATAAGAGGTATACGTGCCTGTTCATCACAGATATGTTGACACAAAAGAAACACATCTATAGATATAAGACAAATCTTTCAAAAGACATATGCACTACCATGGAACGGTACACATGATTACAATCTCTCCAAGGCCACTTGAAGCTGGATAGATTTTTTTTATATATAAATAGTAATTTAAACTGGCAATGAACAAGCACTACTTCTCAAGCGGTTGTGTAATGGCATCAGTAGTTTACGTTTGACTTGCATGGTTGATATTTACACAAAAAAAGAAAGATTTTAGGGGCTTTAAATATTCTTCATAGCTTAGGTCAAAACACGAAAGCTAACGTTATATGATGGCAGCTAGGGCCATATGACGACAGGTAAGATCAAACGACGACTAATTTCACTGGAAATCGGGTACTCTCATAAGCTATGACAACAGACTTCCCAGATTAACATAGTAAGACACTAACGAAATAAAAGATTAAATGCAGAAAAATAGTAAGAATAGAAATCTGATTTGACGTAAGTGTTGACACAAGATCATGCAGGACACGTTTTAACCACCCGATTCTGTAGGACCAATAAAGAAGAAGAATCATACGAACATACAGTAGAAAGGAGCAGGCAAATATTCTTTTCATACCAATACATGTATCTTTAATTATGTTTATGCATATATCTAGACTTTCAATTATCACCGACGGAAATTGAGTTATCTCCCTTCTGTAAACAACGAAACATTAAAAACTTTAGGTCATAGGAGTGTATTGCTTAACGGAAATAGGAAGTACATCCCTAGTTGAAAATCCAATGTTGGGAGACAGTATCACAATTCCCCATATTCTAATGTTTTAAATTGAACTGATGAATGTTGTACGTTTATTATTGACAGAACAGTGTGTTCTTTCAATATTAAAGTATTTCAAAGCAATCCAGGCATTAATTCAGTTGTTTTTTAATCAATGAGTCACATGTGTCCATTTTTCTGTACTTCAGGAAACCGTCAACCTATTTCACTACTGTGAAGTTTTTCAAGAACGATAACTCTTACATGCAATTACTATGTGTATATCGTTTTATTATAAAATGTCAATTTTTAATCGTTTATAGATAATTAATTTTACACAATTTCAGCATTTACGAAATTGATATACATTAATGCAATACTAATCTATGTCAGTACCATTTTTATTGACTTTATTTTGCAAAAAAAATGTGTTTCATTTTTGTTTTCAAAATTCACTCCTTTTTAAATAAAGTTCCATTTAAATTCCTTAAAATTCTGACAACCTATTTTTTTTTTTTTTTGTGGCGGAATTTTTTCTTTACTTCAAAGTAGATATAACTACCAAATTTGAAGGAAATCTACTGAGAAATGGCGACACAATCCTATTACCTTAAACGGAGAAACTTTTTATCATAAAGATCGCATGCGATCACTGTTCTTTTAAAAGTCATCTGAAATAATTTATTAAATTTTATTATTTTTTGCCCGATGTGCTGTAAAATCCGTATGTTTATGAACATAAGGAGTATAGTTTCATTTGGGTGTTTATGAGTTTTCATAAATGAAAAATAAATACTGTATAAATTTACGCCTTGAGTCGTTTAGAGTATTAGAAAACTTTCATTTAAATATTCTTGGTAAGTAATTCTCTAATTAAAACTCCTTAATTTTTCTTAGTTCTCTTAGTAAATTTTACTTTTGACATGTTATTTGTATTGTATTTTAATTGCATGTGTTTACTGACATGATCCAGCAAGCTAATTACGATGTGGCAGGAATAGTGAAAATTGATTGTTACGTCATTATCGATAGCTGATACAAGACCGTTAACATCATCCTACTTTAGGATTAGTTTAATTTATTCAAACAAATCAAAGGTAGCGATTTAAAAACAGAACATCAGAATAATGTCAACATTATGTAAATAATATACTTACTTCTCCGTTTCTCTTTATTTGTGTTCTCTACCGGTACTTGCATCGTTGAAACTATACTTGACTTTTTCTTGTCCACTTTCTTTTTCTTTTTCTTTTCTTTTTGTTGTTCGATGTCACTGAAGGACTTACTGAGGGGTCGTCGAGGTTTCTTATTTTCCTTTGAATTCACGACACCAAAACCTGGTTCCACTGAGCTGACAGAACGTTCGAGAGTCCCGTGTCCGGCGTCAGAGCTGACGCTGCTGACGTTGAGACCGGATGACATCGACACTGTTGACGTCATACCGACGTCACTCACAGTGCTATTTTGTTTTGAAATCTTTTTCTTAAGCTTCTTTTTCTTGTCCTTTTTTAAGGATACAACTTCATCTTCAATCGACTCGTTCATGTTAATTTGTGACGTTGATTTATTTATTTTCTTACTATCTTCAAGTTTCTTAGACTTCTTGTTTACCTTTGACTTGGTGCCGGAGACCCCACTAGACCTACCGACCTGTACTATGTCACTAGAACTCTCCACACCACTATCGTCCCTACCCGGGGTTGTCTGTGTGTCCTTGCGCGGGGTTGTTGGTGGTGTGTCTGTTTGATCGTCCACGTTCCCACTAGGGGGCGAACTTGTTTCTGTCCGACTGTCTGTGGATGATTCTTTGACATTGTCCTTATATACACTGATAGACACTGCATTATCCTGTAACTCAGGTACTGTATTGTCCACACTCTCGCCAGCAGTGACACTACTTACATTGTCCGTCACGTGTTGACCATTGGCCACTTCTAGCAAAGTTTTAGCATTATGCGATGTGTTATTTGAATCTGATCGCAAAATATCTGAAAAAACAAGAAAAGATGGTGCTAAATTGATTTCGATTCAATACCCATTCATTCATAAGATTTTTCAAATAGTGCATAGAACACATATATTCTAACACTTTACAACGAATCAGTTTTACAAAATAGTACAAGAGTTTGAAACAGAATATGTTTTCAAGGTTTTGTCACTGAACGTCAATAAACATCTCACCAACCAAACACTGAGCTGTGGAAGGAAGGATATTTACCTTTTTTACCATTAAAGTTTAAACGAGAACCCAATTCTTATCATCATCCTCAATAGAAACTTTTAAAACTCCTTAATGTTAAGATTAATTGAATTGAACTTGCTTTTGTTCAAATGTGGTGTTGAAAAAAAATGAAGCAAAGCTGAATAAAAATAATTGACAACAAACCATACCTATTTTCCCCAAATCGCCACTGTCACCATGGACACCGGACACTTCCGGTGATTCGTCACGTGGCATCTTGTCGACATGTTGGCCGTTGCTGATAGACGTAGCATGGCCACCCGTCTTCGTCATGGACCGTTTGGAGGGTTCTAGAATCATAAATGATCAACTGTATTACAATGTTCAAATCCTTTACCATGTATTTGAACAAGTGTGTGCGAATGTTTATGTTTTTGTTTCACGTTACAAATGACAAAAACAACTTACAAGCTTATAATGCGTCAATAGTAGTCGTAGTGATATGACGTCGACAACGGTGAGTTAACGGTGAGTTAATTTGTCGAATCTGCTCAGAGACCAACCCCCTTTTTTGAGAGGCCACCTTTTACTTATCACATGTACTACTCTATGAAGAGACTATCTCTGTTTGGAGACGACGTTAGAACCTTCAAAGCATTTCCGTAAAGGAC
Source organism: Mizuhopecten yessoensis (assembly GCF_002113885.1). Lineage (NCBI taxonomy): Eukaryota > Metazoa > Mollusca > Bivalvia > Pectinida > Pectinidae > Mizuhopecten > Mizuhopecten yessoensis. The sequence goes on from NW_018406397.1 coordinate 1,154,745, forward strand.
GAACAGTTCAAGAGATGGCAAAGCATGCTAAGCAAGGAAGACACAGCAACGCCACTGAGAATTATTACAAGTTAATCATTACTGGATAATGACAACGCTGAGGAAGTTATAATGACAGCCAAGAAAGGGATAGGAGGGAACTACCCACCAATAGAAGACAAGGAAATAGCCAGCAAAAGAAGATAAGGAAATACCCACCAATAAAAGATAAGGAAATACCCAGCAAAAGAAGATAAGGAAATACCCAGCAGTAGATGAAATATCAGCAAATGCAGTAATATCAGCTGGATGAGAAACTGCAAATGTACTATGAGTTCTGTGCAGACACATATGGAGGGAATGAGGTATCCTAGAAGAGTGGAAAAGTATGCTAATGGTAAAGTAGGAAAGGAGTTGAACAGAGTGAAATAACTGGGCAAATATAACACTGTTACCAAAGCGAGTAAAGTGGTTTTGCTAGGGTCATCTTGAACTGACGAAGGTTAAAATAAATAGGTCAAATAAAGACAGGACAAGACGGATTTAGATTAGAGAATCTCATGTTATGACTACAAATTTGTACTCAAAATATGACTGAGCAGTGTAATGAGTGGAAAGCAATTACAAGCATCTACTTTATAGACTTTGAGTAATGTATAAACTTTGACAGTGTTGATGGTATTCTAATGAAAACTTAATGGAAACTATTGAATTACTTCGGTATTCCGGACAAGAGCAACTGGCTGATACGTTTTAAGTTTATTGAAATCATGAATGAAGAAGTCAATAAAGGAAAACCAACAAAATAGCTCGTGGTTACTTCAGGAATGAAGCAGTGGTTTTTACTCTCACTGGCTGTCTAGTTAAAATAGCAAAAGCAAACAAGACAAGCGGCTTCAAATTGGGCTGAAATAACAGACTGTATGACCTTGACTGTGCAGGGGAAATGGGACTATTTTCACATAGCACACGGTTTCATACATTTGCGGAAAATGACAGAAGTTTTGTCAATATAAGACAGATCTGGAGACATTTTTCAATATCTCGATGAGAAAATGTTATACTTTCCAACAGCAATATCAAGCTATCAAATCAGTAGTATGGTTGAGAGAATTTGAAAACAACAGGGAACAAACTCCTCACTCACAAATGTGTACAGTACATTTTATAACTTTACGATGGTCAGAAAAGATCACCGACATCGAAATAAGAGGAAAACTGACCAGGTTACCATCATGGCATCCTCGATACATCAGGGGTAACGTTCACTTACGTTCTATGCGCCCGTGAAATATGTCACAGCCAAATTGAAGGTACGCGACTAGCTATTCGATTGGTCTCAGGTGAAAATATCTGACCAATCGTTGAGTCTGATACGTGTCCTTTGAAGATTACAGAGGACCAATATCCGACTTCAAAACAAGTCATTTTGCTGTTACGCGACCGACATATTCTTTTGGTGTACACCAAAGGATCAATCTAGTCTTCTCGTGTCATCCTGAAGGTGTGAACACTGAGCCCTCGATTTCGCTATGACATATTTCAGGGGTTCAGAGAGCGAAAGTGAGCATAACCCATAAAGTATCGAGTATGCCACCATGGCAGAAACAGCAAAGCGTAAATTTTAAACGTACCGATTAGGAAATGGGAAAAGACATCATTAGCATCACAAAGAACCCTCTATATTCTAACACAAGAAGGAATAGGAAAGAGGAAATAATACAATATAAGACAGCATGGTGTTGTTTAGCAACATCGAAACAGGCAGTCGCAGGTCTTGGTTGGACAGCATAATGATTTACGGCTCGTGACAGGTCAATTTAAGACATTTCTTATACCCTTTGTGGCACGAAGAGGATTTAGACAGCATGCAATAGAATCTAACAAGCCCTGATTGAAATGCTGATGTTGTAGCTGAACACTATCTGCTATATATTTACAAATAAGTATACACTGGAATTTCGTTGATTCGAAATGATGTACATTATTGTAACTGATGTCCCGCATTTCAGACGCTTACATTCAGAAACTGAACTTAATCAAAGTGATATTTTAAGAACCAAAAAACTGAATTGTTCGATATTCCGTTGAACGAGTATTGACACCATCAAATACACAAGGAGTAATTTGTGGAAAATGAACTTACTTAAATATTGATCCAAACTGCTAATCAAGGTACCATACCAAAGCCTACATAATGCTACATTTTGTTGAGCATAATATACTTTCCTATGTTCCAAACAACAGATGGACAGTGCTGATTTTAGCTCATAACGAACATATGTTCCCCAGAACACATGTGCTAGCATCTGGATGACCTCTGATCCGGTGATCGATCACTTAAGTACCGTTAAACAAATCTCTCACTTTATCAAGTACTTGTGTATATAATGTGTTAAATGACCCGTGACGGTGACATATTAACACCACGGCCAACCTGTTAGAAGATTCCTCAGCTTAACCAAATATAACCTAAATACTTCAAATAAGTTTGTTTTCTTCTTCAAAATACATCCTTATTTTTCATTTGTATTTATATATTGGTGTAGTGATTTTAAATCTCTAAATAAGTTTTTTAAACCTTAACGCGTAATATGTTGTTTGAATATCCTAATTGAAAAACTTTATTAAATTCTTTTCAGGTTGGTCAAGCTTTTATTCATCGAATCCAGATCGGCAGTGTTCGTACTTATGTACATATACCTCTTCTTATAAAGCTGTGTTAACACCCCAACATTGATAGCCAGTCAGTCTACACAGGAACCCACTAGATGCCTTGTCGGGTGCTAAGAGAGTTTCAATAATAGTGGGGGACAGAGACGGTCTGTTCACTGCCCCTTATGTCTTAATTGACAAGTTATTTATACTGGCGAGTCATTTTAATAGCTTAATGTCTGTGTCAATGTGTCAGTTGCATTGGACCGTCTCGAGAAAAGTTGCCAACGGCACTCAGAGTCAAAAGATGTCTAATAGAATTACGGTCATGCATATAAACCTACATTGAAGCTTCTAATGGTCGGTACCACAAACGATCTGGTACGTCTGTGTGGAGATCAGATACAGGGACTTCGCAACGGCTTTGAATAAAGCGGTAGTCATCAAAAACAAATACAAGCCAAAACAAGACCGAGGTTTATAAAGTAGCCGTGGAGTGTACCACATTACTATCTGCAGAGCAGATCGTCTCGGGACCGTACTAACAAACCAAACGGCAATGTTTGTATTCCCATTTCAATGGGGTTAAGGAATTTAATCTTTCCAATAACCACGCAATATTTACCGATAGTAATTATATTTACGAGTTGCTGAAAGCAATTGGTGATACAGTTTGACAGTGCTAGTATAAAGTGTAATGCACCCAAGGCCAAGTTATGGTGAATGTGAACCAGAAATCAGTCGAGTATAACGTCTACAGGCTAGGGTTAGCCAGCGTTTGAATTTCAGTCACGTGCTTGACGCATCGGAAGCGACCTCTAGATCCTAGAAAAAATGACGGCTATTCCAGTTGCAGATGCAGACGCCAAAACAGGGTGTTGAGGAACCTCGATTTATCTTGAACTACTGCAGTCCTATGACAGTTGATTTCTACGTATAGGAGTTCTGGCATACCAAACTTGCTTTAATTTTTTTCTTGTAGTCCCAGTGGTATCAATATAATGAGGCTTGACTGCATGTAAAAAACCCGAATTCGATATAAGCGACTTCGACATTGAAGAGAGGTTTGATTATATGATCGTGTATGGCATATGAAGCATCCTCGATTTTCCAGGGGATACTCTAGCTAACGATCTCTTCACTCGAAACTCGAAGGCAAGATGTACGCGTCACATTGCGGATGATACTTTAGACTAGTTTGATCCTTTGGTGTACACCAACAGAATCGTGCGACACCGTAACGGTAAAATTGAATGACTTTGAAGTCGGGTAACGTTCTCCTGTTATTTCAATGTCTATGTATCAGTCTAGCGATTGGCCATTTTTTTTTACCAGATATCAATCAAATAGCTGACTGTGTGCGTTCGATTTTGCCAATATATATTCTAGTGGTGCAGTAAACGTAATTAAGCCTGACCCTTGGTGGATATAAAGTACAATTAGATGGTATGATGTATGGTGATATCTAGCGGTGACTCGTATCGTATGACACAAGTCCTTTACGAAATATTTCCTGTTAGAATCAAATAAACTTGGAGAGAAGATTTGTCATATTACAGTGCAGACTAATTACCATCACATCCCTTTCAAGTTGTCATTATGCTGACATCACGTATAAAGCACATACATTGATATGCTTTTCTTGGAAATGTGAATGTTAAGTGCATATGTGTCAAGCATAAATCATTTTGCTTCTACCACAAGGCCGTATAACCAGCTGTCAATCAAATAATCTATCAGGGTTATACTCTTTGTCAAGGTCAAATCCACTACCAATGTCATATAATTTACAGCCATGTCATATTCACTGTCAAGGTCAAAATCTAACGCCAAGGTCATTGCCACTAAGGTCGTAAGTATCTGTTTTAACAGGATAGCTAAATTTACATTTATTTTCAATTCTATCAGACTGATTTCGGTCAATAGTAATGAAGCAAGAAATCTTCAATGCTAAAAGCATACAATGTCTTTCGTCATTTCGCAATGCATTGTATATACATACACATGTACAAGAAACATTAAAGGGACACCTGTCGATTTGGCTGAATTACATTTCATCCCTTTGTCTCTCATACGTATGCTAAATATGCACGTGTGGTAGCAATAAGGGGAATCTGGTGTAGAATGACGTCACTTTCGTCCTCATCTCAATGGTCTTGTCTATGGAGAGTTCAATGCTTTCCTGACCTTTGTCAAATCTTTCTGCAGTATACATGTACACCAACCAAAACAGACAGACGTATTGTTGATATATACGAGTGTTGATAGTTAGGGAAATGTTTGGCGAGTCGTTTAGGATACCATCCATTGAAAAGAAAACTGTATTCGGCAAGAAATATTATCATTTCAGACAAAGCCATCAGAAGTTACAATAGCGATGTATTTAATAAAAATGTTGATATGTCTAACTAATATACAGTTTACTCTTATTGAAATACAGATAACTTCAATTGAAATACAGATATCACTCAATATTTACATTTCCATTGCACAGAGCCTAGATGTTTCCACTGGGCCCAATGAATGTTATTTCCGTTTATTACATACTTACTAATAAATACGTTGTTTTTTGTATATGCGATACGACACAATTGCTCTAACCCATATCAGCCCTCGCCGTATCACACCCCAAAACCCGTATCAGCCCCCGCCTTATCACACCCCAAAACCCGTATCACACTCCTTTTGGAAAATAAATCGTTTTTCAATATTTCAAAAATAAAAAATAAATCATAATATGGTAGTTTTTATTAGTAAGTATGTAATAAACAGAATAAAACACACCTTTTTCCATATCACACCCAGTATCAATCCTCGACCAATATCAGCCCTCGGGCCTTCGGCCCTTGGGTTGATATTGCAGTCTCGGGTTGATACTGGGTGTGATATGGAAAAAGGCATGTATTATTCTCTATAGAGCAATTGTGACGTCGCTATGCTTATGATGTCATAACTGTAACGTTGGAGATTGCACTGCTCCACTGTCAACTGGTGGCTGTTCTCTGGATGGATTTACCCTGACGTTGAAACATGTTCAGACTAATATTATGTCTTTATTTCTGCTTGAACTGTAAGTTGATTAACATAAAATGTAAATGTAAGTATTGATTGTCATATTTTTGACATTCATTGGTGTGTACCATACATTTGCTTACCTACATATTTAACATGGTGCACGAATATGTAGGTAAGCCAATGTATGTTACACACCAATGCATGTCAAAAATATGACAACCAATCCTTAATTGAAACAAACGTTTTTTTAGCAATTCCATCTTGTTTAATGCTACCTATATGGTTATATGGACCTGAGACTTTGTATCGGTTAATGCATCATTATCAGGTTTATATAACCCCATATTCACCTCATCAAAAGTCCATACTTGATATATTTCTAGATTGTATACATGACAACTGTAATAGTTAACCTGTCAGGTTGTACTACATGCCTTACAAGTTTAATACCAAAATGCGCGAATCAGAATATCTTTTATATAAAACGCGAAAAACACTGCGCAAAGCAAATACTTAACGATTGTCTGCATGGACAGCGCACTCGACTTTCACCACAACGGCCGGGTTTCGATTCCCCGATAGGACATGAAAAGAGTATTTGGTCAACTGCATGACCACACACGTTTCTCCTAGTATTTCGGTTTCTTCAGACAATACAATCGATCTGCACTTCAATCCGGGCCATCAATAGTTCGCAAAATTTAGTCGATAAAACGTGTTTAATCATTGTTGTAAAATACACTAATCGAAACCCTAGACTTGCACAAGTTCCCGACATCTCATTAGAAAGGCTCCTGTGATTTAAGTCGGTCTGTATAATACCTCTGTACTGTAGAATTCGTCTGAATCATAATGACGAATGTTAAATCATTAATGTTTGCTATGTAAATAATTATAGATAATATATACACAAACCACTTACCGTTCCCCATAGCGCTGTACCGCCCTACTTCAGAGTATATGTCTGGCCCTGTAATAGAAAACCGTGAGTAATGCCTTACGTGAGAAAATCCGAAGTGCGTTTCTACATAATATTCATAGTCATAAAACGGAAGGTATTATATATGAATAGTCTACGTATGCACCAACGTGGAGCTGTGTGACCCAAAGTAAGTTACGGCTGTAAATAAAAATTAAAAATGCAACAGTATGGTAATTGTACATATTTATGAGTTGTAGTTAGTAACAAATGTCGAGATGGCTTTCTGAGATAAAAGGTCGTACTTTACCTGCATTTGAATGGGTGATGCAACCCACTTTCTACAGTATAAATAACGAACAGGGGCCAGACATCTCGTCACAGGCTTATAATTAAAGGCCGAAGGTATACTAATATATTATAGCATATTATATATACCTGTTGTATTGATTGCTCTTGGCCTTTAGCCTGGGATACGCGTTCCGTTGTACCTCGGAGTATCTAGCCCCTGTGATAATGTGTTTACGTCCTAACATGTTGGAAAGTAAATCTTAAGAATGTATATAATTTTATATAAAAAAATATTCACACATAAATGCGAAGGGAGAACCTCGAATCTGTGAGAACAGGTGTTTTTCTCTACAAAATGTGGTTACATGTCATCTGAAACTGATCAACAATACCTGCACGTATGGCGTTCATTGTGTATTAAAGAGAGTATGTGTTTCTTATGAATGACAAATCCACGAAGGTGATAAAAATAACAATTTTCATGAAAAATAACTGGAAATTTTGGAATTCTAACGGTTCTGGAAACCGCCAATTATCATTGAGGAATTCGAGTGTCGATTACTTTCAGATCAGTCACATATTATATTGTTTTTATCTAACGGGTTTTCATAAAATTACCGAAATTAAATATTGTACTTATATTACATACATGTAAACAATGACGAATGTATAAAATACAGTGTCAGACAGTAGTTCGCGTACCAAAAACAAACTTACAAGACACGGACAGTCGGTAATACGTTTTTCTAATACAAATACATTATGCTAATGAGAACACGCTGTAAGATGTAAACTCCTTACCTTTGTTGATTTTGTCAGCAGGGTGTAAGCGATCTCTGTCTTGAAGGATAGTCCGCTCTCAATTAATCCGTATCACGCTGCACACAAACTGGCTCATTCTGTGTAGAAAAATTATAGTTTAAACATAACACTTATTCGCATATATACTCCAGTGAGGTACGTAACGGTAGATTTCCTATATCTGTATGATACAATCCAAAGAAACGGTCACTGAGTAGGAGCAGACACCACCAGCGCTCCCATCACAAGCTCTCGTGTGACCTTTCAGAGTATACGGAGAATATAGGTGTGATGAGGAGCAACGGACAGTGGTGTGATTGATGGGGACGAGTTGTCGCCAAGTCGGTCATCTGTACCGATACGCCTGGCCACACACTATTGACGATAGGCCGAGCCCCTGGGGGACACTTCGCCACATAAATAAGTAAATATCAACAAATCGATACACAGTATACGTGCTACCACGCAGTATACCTGTCTGCTATACGTGCGTGTGTGGGTATATATATAGTGCCCACACTCTCAATAGAATGTGCAATAAAATCAAGAAAATAGCTGCAAAAAATGATTACCTGACAATTAGATTTGTAAGCGAAATTCACCAGTTATACAGATATAGCTTGCTCTGTCAACAATATGAAGCTAAAAATCATTCAATCGAGACATGTCAATCAACACAGATTCAGCAGTATTGAGTACAATTTCACTGACCAGTCAGCCAGAACCATAACCTTGGCCGGTTTACTGAAGCGTAGATACACAAATAGTATATGTACCGAAAGATTGATTTCATCACAACATAGACTAGGAAATCGATAAGGTATATATACCTATTACAATGAACTGAGTGACACAACGATACAGTACAGAAAAAAATCTTGCAAGAATGACAAAAAAAAAAAGAGGAAAAAGAAAATCGTGACCTGATAAGTCTTGTTTAAATCTCAGGAAATGTTCATAAAAAAACATAAAAACACTCTTTGATAAAGCAGGTGGCACTGTGAAGTATATATTACAGTGCCGAATAAGTCTAAAGATATCGTCCTCCGTCGACTTTTGAGGCATTATACATCTCCGTTCAGTTTACAATAATTACCATGCACTGTTAACCCATAAACCACAAATCTGTACCCGCGACATAATGACATTTTAAGTCACAAGTCGATATTAAAGCTGCCTGATGTGGTAAACAGTGGTGACACATTCGACCCGTCAATTGTTGAACAGTTATACATCTTACGGAGAGTTATTTACGCCGAGTACGTATTACCGGTGTGTGAAGTCGTAGAGGTTTCCGAGTGTAATTGAGCCCCCTCGAGAATTTTCGAGATTTACAGCAGATGACACAGACATTGAGTTGCAAGCAAAGTTTAATTTGTAATCACAAATGTTACTGTATAGTAGAGTTTGTATGAAAACCAGTTCGACAATCACGGGACAAGTATGTTAAGTTTGCGGTTTAAGTTAAGTCCGGTGCATCATATGAAACATGCAATTCTTTGCATATCAAGTTTATTTTATTTTTCACTTGGACCAACAGAGCGCAACATATAAGATGCTGATTCATACTACCTGCCTACACAATGGCTGTACACACGAGATATTTGTGGCTTAGAACTCGGTATTTTTTATACCGTGGGAAAATACATACACATATCAATGAACGAGAGCGCCCATTATTATACATAATTTGAGTATTTTTGTTAAAATCCAATTCTTCTAATTAAACACCTAGATGAACATTGTAGACAATATAGGAGTCATATTTTAAAATCAGGTCAGATTATTTCTGACAAGAGAACGCAATGACGCGTTACGTTAATGAGGTATTTATTTTTCCGTATACACATCTCGTATTTATTAGAAAAAGACAAATAAATTCTTCAGACATCGTAAACAATTGTGACGTCTTAAAAAAACTGATACGGTCAGCCCTACGGGTAGTTACTGATTAAATCCAATGATAGGGATATACGTTTTATTATTTACTAACACACCGGCCTTAGGGGATAGTTACGGACACGCTAACTCCGCGGATAATCTGCATTATCACTATCGATAACGGAACTTCAGAAGTATTACCTTCATTTTATAGCGAAGCAGATAGAAAGCATAACAAAAGGAGAAACAATAGTTCATAACAAAATCGAATATCTTGTCATCCATTGTTCTTGGTGAAAAACCTTTACTGCATCGGAGGTTTCTGATATTCATCAACCAGCACGCGAATTTTCCATTGTCTTTGCAACTTTAACAGACAGCAAGATTCGACCATGCGTCGTGTTGTAGGTCTATTTAACCTATTTGCCATGCAATCTTCATGCATAATGACCATGAGCCGTTCGACCCCTTGTACATTTTTGTACATGGCCGTTGCTAATATTAGTGTTCACGAATTGTGTTTGTTGCATTTCGACCACTCTTCAGCTTTATGACATCAAACTCTTCAACGAACCAGTCCATGGTGGAATGGAAAAATAAAGACGCCACAAGTATATTTAAACATACTTCTTTAAATTTGACGAATCTAGCATATTATAATTGACGTTAATTACAAACAACAATGCCAAAGTTGAAAATTAAAGAACGTAAAAAGCAATTTGGTCCGTCTAGGTACAAATTCAAAGACAGATGCCTAAAAAAATAAGCGTTTACATATATATATTGTACTGATACCAAAAAAAGCGAGATTTGCTACCGTGAGAAAACACCAATGTATGGTTGGATAATAGCGATTTGCTAGCAGTGGAGATAACTAACGCTATGCAGCACATACATTAGACGCTATGTCAAAAAACCGACATATTATATGACAACCCGTGTAACTAGTCTCACTCCTCCAGACTGTATTAGCAGTGATATACTATCACACCTCCACACAAGGCGAAGATTTATAGTCACCCCGCAGGAAGAAATTTTCTAGGTGGGCCACAGTTCTAAATAGCATACATTTCTATGTCAATACTATTTTTAACTGTGATAAATAAATGTTCAGCAGAACTCGCACAGTAATTTTTTTATTGAATAAGGTTTACGTAAAATCAAAAGACCTAATTTGTTTTATTTACATGACTAACTTTTTATGAATCGAATGGTGGTTATTGGTAACATGTTAAAAAATAATATTTACTTTGTTCAAATCAGAACAAATATTCAGGTTAATTGCTACTGTATGTACATAAAATGTATGTCTCATTAATAATGTTGTGCATAAATAGTGTTTGGCCATTGGAATTGCATACAAAAACATTCACGTCATGAATTTGATTGTTTACCTAAACATTTTTAACAGGCATGCATATAAATATGTCATAAAATCTATGTAAATAAATTATATTCTCTATATACAAAACGACATTTATATTTCGTATGAAATGTTATTATCACAGATTATTTACATTTTTCATGAATTTCTTTTCATGTAAATTCTTGTTAAGATTCATCCTTAAATTCTGTTTCACGCACCAAAATATATATTAATAAAACAAGTAGTAATAAAGACACGTAAAGTGAAACACGGATAAAAACAAAACGGCAGTATATGAAATTAAGTGATAGAAATGAACGAATAACCGACAGCATTTGATGTACCATCGATAAATCAGCCCATAATAAATGTGATGATGTAATTTGTAAGCATTGCCACATACAGGTACTATGATAAGGATGTGCTATTCATGGCTTTGCCTCCACGTTTATTACAATTTTATAATATTTAGATATCGTTTCACCTTTCCTAGTAACTTTTATCTTTGTGACAATAAAGTGACGCGATAAATTATCATTTTTTTTCTGTGTTCTATATGTAAATCGTGACACAGGGACAGATGACCGACATTTCAATTACATCAAAATCATTTTTTGACAAAACAATTAGAACTCCCATACACATGCCATGCTTGCCCGGAGTAAGTATATTAAGACATTGTGTCACGTGGTTTAAACTTCACAGTCTCTGTAAATACCAACGGTCGACGCATCCCTCGAGGACTCAATAAATTAGGACATACAAAGTCAGGTAAGTAAGGCTCCGAGGTAACCCCTGTCAGCAAAGGTTAATAAACCGGCAAGTAGAGACCGCTGTTGCTTAGACAACTAAAGATTTAAGATATATTATAGTATATAAATTGTATTTGAGTAGAAAGATTAAAAGGATTTTTATGACCTTCAAATACGTGATGATTAAATGACAAGATGTGTGTATGTTTAAAAGCGTACCGGGGTTATTATTAGCCTTTAAAGATATCTTTAATTAGAAATTATAGTGTCGAAAATAAGGACAGCATTTCACACAAATCGGACAAGAAAACAGAAGAATGTCACTAACATATGCCGATACTTTATCACCTGTGTATTAACACCTGGGCCCAGGCATGGCTAGCTTAAACAACTTAACACAAAACTGTATAAAATGATTAATTATAAAAAAGATATTTCTATATCTAAAACAGCTTGGTATAGGGACACAAAAAGATCTTTTCAAAAAACACACACATAGACAAAGTTGTTAAATTTTCAGATTTTTCATACAAAATTAAGATTATGATTTTTTTAAGTGACTTGCTTAGAAACTCAGGTTTTCAACAGCAGAAAACAGGTGATAATTGTGAGTATACAGACTCGTTATGTATACTACATGGTTATGTATCGTTATGTATGTGAAATTAAGAAAAATACACCCACCCCTAAGGGTGTATGTTCGTCTGACAGATCATTCATATGTTTTTTTCCATCTACCGTTATTCATATTTACCGTTGTTAAAACGAGTCGTTTCTATAGCGAGACACTCATAACCTTGAAACATTAGTGTCTTTTTTTTAAAACTTTTTTTTCAACATAAGATAAACATGCATTATCAAGGAAAATATGTAGGTCAACAGTGATTAAAGATAAAGTGGTTAGGTATTTAGTCATGGTGGATAATGGATCTCATAGTTAGATATTGGGATATATAAATAACTAATGTACATGTACACTACACAAGCGAGATTAACTGGTATATTACAGCTTAGAAGTCGTCACTTCTATTTTATAATTTGGTGTTGAAGCTACCATTATTTTCAAACAACGGGCACATGTAAATGTATATAGTATGACAGTGTGGTGATCATTACTGTCATACTCCAGGTGCTGCAGTAAGGTTACAATTGTTATATCAAGTTATATACAGTAAACCACACTGTGTCATAAAGCTTGACTGTGAGGTGATCATTAGCGTTAAAACTGTAAGAAAATGCCCTATAGTTTGGTAGTTAGTTGACGACTATTGTCACTCTGTAGGTTAATGTCATATAGTTTGGCAGTGAGGTGACGATTATTGTCGTACTGTAGGTTAATGTCATAGAGGTTGGTAGTGAGGTGACCATTATTGTTGTACTGTAGGTTAATGTCATAGAGTTTGGTAATGAGGTGACGATTATTGTCGCACTGTAGGTTAATGTCATAGAGTTTGGTAGTTAGTTCACGACTATTGTCATACTGTAGGTTAATGTCATAGAGTTTGGTAGTTAGTTGACGACTATTGTCACTCTGTAGGTTAATTTCATAGAGTTTGGTAGTTAGGTGACGACTAGTATCACACTGTAGGTTAATGTTATATAGTTAAGTAGTTAGTTGACGACTATTGTCATTCTGTAGGTTAATGTCATATAGTTTGGTAGTTAGTTGACGACTATTGTCACTATGTAGGTTAATGTCATAGAGTTTGGTAGTTAGTTGACGACTATTGTCA